>NC_069504.1:655144922-655292422 GCF_027579735.1 Bombina bombina
TGAGTCCATTTGCATATCTAGTATTAGGCTTTCTATTGGTTATGCATGAGGCGCATTTAACTATATAATTATAACGGTGTTTGCAGCTGGCTCCTTGCTATACTTTGGTATTACAGATCACTCCTAGAGTTCATTTGTAGTATGACGTGCATAGGCTAAGTTTCTACCAGAATTAAATGGGCCTGAAAGTCAAAATTAGACTTGTATGATTCAGACAGATCATGCAATTTTAAGCATTTCCCCCTTTTACTTATCAAATATACTTCATTGCCTTGATATCCTTTGTTGATTAGCATATCTAGGTAGGCTCAGAAGGGTGCACAAGTCGAGCACTATATGGAAGCAGTGTTTACATTTGGAAACACCATTGGCCTCCAGTGCTCAACAGTGTTTGACACTGATAGAAAAAAGTGTGCAAATACTGCTGCAATATAGTGCTCAGGACACACTGCACACTCCTTAGCCTATCCTGGTATGCTCTTCACCAAAGAATGCCAAGTGAGCAGAGTACATTTGACGTATTGGAAAGATGTTTAAAACTGCATGTTCCCAAAGAGAAGTCAGAGAATAAAACAAACACCACAATGAGACTGGGAATAAAGAGAAAAATAGAAAAAAATAGTTGATTATGAAAAACTTCTTTTTAAGATGAAAATGGATCTCAGACCACTTCAATTTTTATTTGCATAAAAATATAATATTAACTAATAAGTCCCAATATCCCTAAATTGTTAATCTAAATAATTATGACAGGACCATTATTAATCAAAATAAATCAAACTTAAATAACGGAATGAAACATATCCAGTGACAGAACCTTTGCTCATTTCCTGTAATGTTTAAACAGCCTGTGCATATGTTTTAAACCAAACTACAATACAGCCTAAACGCTAATGCTCTTCATTTTTTCAAATATTAACCACCTTTGACTTCACAGAATGGTTTAATATGTAACAATCTAGAAGAGTTCTTTGGTAAGCTAAAATAAATACCTCTATATACAGAAATGTGAAATGAGTGATACAATAAAAAGATAAGCACCAAAGCCTTACACATACGCATGGACCCAGATACACTCTGAAAAAACATAGTAAAACACTTGTAAAGAGTCAAAATGCAGACAGGACAAGGTCATAGTAGTGGGGACCTGGCAAAACAAAAATGCTGGAAGCCCATAATGTGGCACCAAGTCAACAAATCCTTGTCCTAGGCGCTCAATAATATAAAGCACAGGTCACAATATGACTCTCAAGTTGCTTTTATCAAGCCACCAGTTACTCCTCCTCTTTTCCTCATCTACAACATACATAGTACTGGTTGCTACTCATTGTGTCGATACAACGTGCACATTTCTGGGTTCATGCATACATGTAGGTTTGTGGTCCTATACATTTTTGCTTCAATAGAATTTCTAAAATCTGCTAACCAGCTCTGCAATGGAATAATAATAAACCATCACTATATCACCTCTTATATGAAATAGGTCATTTTAGCTCTAATGAAGTCTTTGTACTACTACTCACTGTATAACTCCCACTTGGGAGCCAAAAGCATTGCAGATGGACACTGGTGGGGGCATGAGAGTACAGCTGCTGATTGGTTCACCAGATGTTTACCGATTGGGACCAGCTGTACTCTGTGGCTCACAAATAAGACTTTACCAATGTGTTTCACCTTGTTTCAAACTGTCAGACACATAGCGTTTCAAAGTAAGTAGTGTAAACGTTGTGTGCTCAAATGAATTGAAGAATCTTATTTTCCCACTGTAATGTCCCTTTAAAATAACAAGCATGTCATTTCCACATTTACAATGCCATTCTAAGAATCTGGCACTGAAAGGGTTAAACTACAGAACAAGAAAATAAATAGAAAAAAAAACACATATGCAAGAGGGGACACTCTTTGTAGGCACTGCAAGATAAATAAACTTGGGCACAAAAGTATACATGGATATGTACGATAAAAATATGCTTAGAGATTTCCTAGAAATGATCCAAAGCACTAGATGGAGCAAAATGCTGTATCTGGAGCTTCACCTGGACTTGTTCACTGATGAGAGGGAAACGTAAAATAGATCTGTGGTGGGAGGTTTGTGGTATGAAGATTGGGGGCAATGTTAACAGTCATCATAGGGCACTCTTTATAAAAGCAGTTCTTTCAGTGTGAGCATCACATTCCTCAACTTCCGAATCTGAGAAGCCCTCTTCCTGCCACACGTCTGAGGGGATGCCTTTATAGGCTATAATGCCACTTGCCTGAGTGTACAACTTCTTCCTGCCCAGAGTTACACCTGAGTGCACCTGGAGGATGAAAAATATGCTGATGAAGATAACCACTATTAGGGCACAACTTAACACCGCCACCAGCACTGGCAAATTAGTGGAGCTAGCAGCGGAGTCTTGGACCCAGTCTTTCAGAGGTGGCGATTCTCTGCTCATCTGGGACTGGTGTGAGCATGAGAAGTCATTCAGATTGTAGTGTGAGTGAGCAGGACATGAGATGCAGTCATTCGGTGTGACGCCCTTGCAGGTAGCGCAGGAGGGGTGGCATGTCATGCACACGTTGGCCTGGAGAGGCTCAATGTTGTTCTCCAGTGTGTAGTGGATATTCTGTACAGTGGCGGTAAATCCTGGGGGACAGGATTTCACACAGTTCTTCTTGTGAAGGTAGAAGCCTTCCTCACACACTGCAAGAGAATGACAGGAATTATTCTACATGTCAATCAGTAAGCCAGAGATAATAAGCAAAATCATCAATTCAATTCACAAATTTATAGGAAATAAATTATATATATATATACACATACATACACACATATATATACAGGTAGCCCTCAGTTTACGCCGGGGTTAGGTTCCAGAAGGAATGGTTGTAAATCAAAACCGTTGTAAATTGAAACCCAGTTTATAATGTAAGTCAATGGGAAGTGAGGGAGATAGGTTCCAGGCCCCTCTTAAAATTGTCATAAGTAACACCTAATACATTATTATTAAAGCTTTGAAATGAAGACTTTACATGCTAAACAGCATTATAAACCTAATAAAATAATCGCACAACACAGACTTCACTTGCATTTTTCTGCAAACAGTTCTTTCTATGCATTCAAATCTGGACTGAGTTATAGACAGGAAGATCTTGTTCCTTTGAAATCTGCTCGATAGCTCAGGTCTGGTTAAACTGATTAATTTCAGCTTGCTTGGCTTTGCTGTAACACAAGCGGACAGCTCCACCTACTGGCTATTTTAATAAATGCACTGCTTCTGAATGCTTTTCAATAGCAGTCACATGACTGGAACAAAAGGTTGTTATTCTGAAACGGTGTAAATTGAACCGTTGTAAAACGAGGGCCACCTGTATATATATATATACATATACACACATACACATTTTACTTTACATAATTAGAGGGATATGAAACACAAAATGTTTCTTTTGTGATTCAAAGCATACCATTTTTTTAAAATTCAATTTACTTTTATTATCAATAAACATCAAATATACATCATTCTCATGGTATTGTTTGTTGAAGAGATATTTAGATATGCAGGGTACACATTTCTGGAGCAGTGCATTACAGCAAACACTTTTGCCACCTACTGTTCTTGCAAATGGATAACAGCTATAAAACTGCTGCCATATATTGCTCCACTCACATGCCCACACCTAACAACTTCCTATGTGCTTTTCAACAAAGTCTACCAAGAGTACAATGTCAGATGGATAATAGAAGTAAATTGAAAAGTTTTGTTAATTTTACACTATCTGACTTATGAAATCATTTTTGGGGGTCTATGTCCCTTTAAACACTTTATTAAACGCTAATGTGTTTAATGTTCCTTTAAATGCAATAAAAGATAATAAACATGAGCTTAGTGTCCCTTTATGAGAGAACTCTGGGATTAGAAACGTTAGTACATAAACTAATCATCTTGCAACTTAACAAAACCAAATGTCACTGGATCAATAAAATCCTGAACAGATTACCCAACAAGAACAAATGGAATGAAGGGTGAAGAAAGGATAAAGACAATAAAGAAAAGGGAAAATACTCAGTACAGAGATATTTAAACCACTGAGCGTGCACCTGGCATCTGTTTTGCATATTTCCACAGCTGCAATTAGCAAACTCCTCTAGACTGTGAGACTAATTCTTTTAAAAGATTTTTGAAAAGAATCAGTGAATGAGTTTTAAAATGGGTTCCTTAGGAAGCAAAAGTAGGGAAAGTGAGGGCTCTTCAATGTTCTTATATGACATAAACAAGGAAAGATCTGCCAAAACAGAACATTAAACTGTACGCCAACATGTGGCGCTTTGTCCATTTACATGACCCGATCTGCAGTAAACGGTTTAATTAGTGAGAATAGAGCCCTCATTTACTTCTTAATTAGATTTGAGCATCTCATTAGCATGAGGTGACTTAGGCCTCACTGGAGATATGAAAGCTCTTCAGTTAGAAATAATCCATTCTGGAATTTCTCTGGAGAAATAGTTGTAATCTTCCACCGCATGAACAGAACAAAATGATTTTAACCTGTTCTTCAGCTCTAAGTGAGTATAATACAGATTAATGAGTAAAGTTCTCTTGTTTTTTTGTTTTGTTTATTTCTGGACTCTTAAATGGCAACAGACTTCAATAATTCCTGTTCCCTTAGCTAATTATAGGTTTTATAGAAAAAACTATTTCAGTAGGTGACAGGGTAATCATAGTGAAATGTCTAAATGAAATATAGGATAAGAAAATATTTTGGCTTTTACATTGTGATTGTTACATTGCTAATAAAGCACTTACATTACAACAGGATGTACCTTTAAAGGGAAACTAAACCATTAAAAATGCTAGGCACAAAGATGCATGTAAAGCAAAGATTAGCATGAGGATAATATGCAGATAGGCTGTTTAAAATTTGCATTAGTTATTTGTATAAATATTTTCAAAAGTTTATTTAAATAAACTAAGGTATCCTAGGTTAAAAAAACTGCATTTCTTATTGGATATCTGCTGCTGAGACCAACTATGGATGGTTGTTATGTACAGGAGACAAAAAGTAAGAGGGTCTGGTGACCCTTTAAATAAAACAGTGTTTATAATTCACCAATAGCGCGCAAGGGTGAATGCACAAGGTCCTAAAAGGTCAAGAGAAATAAATATGGCATTTCTGAAAAGAATACTAACCGATACAGGACTGGCTAGAAGCTATGGTACGGCAACCTACTCCATCCACCTGGTTAGAGAGGGTTGGGGAGTCTGATGCTGTTCCGTACAAAACCAGGAAAAACTGTGTTAAGGTACCTAAGGAAAAAAGGGAATTGAACAATTTTCACTTAAAGTAAAACAGATTTAAATTACATCTCAGGTTTAAACAGCATTGCATGAAAGGCTCTCTAAAAAAAAAAAGATATGTATATACACAGCGATAGCCTCTAAGACAATAATTATTATATTTATTCAGGAGTCTCTATGAATTTATTTAATGGTTTCCAGACAAACATGAAGTGTTGGTAAAAATATTAAATAAAGAAACAAATACTTATTTCTCTCCATGTTAACAATGTCTTAATACTTAGCTAAACAATTCAAACATAAAATAAAAAGCAGGATATCAGGACAGAAAAAAAATGCACAAAAAATGGGATATTCTAAAATTCCTAACATTTTGCATGACTTGTTTAGGTAAAAAGATAACATAATTTATGTAAGAACTTACCTGATAAATTCATTTCTTTCATATTGGCAAGAGTCCATGAGCTAGTGACATATGGGATATACAATCCTACCAGGAGGGGCAAAGTTTCCCAAACCTCAAAATGCCTATAAATACACCCCTCACCACACCCACAATTCAGTTTAACGAATAGCCAAGCAGTGGGGTGATAAAGAAAGGAGTAGAAAGCATCAAAAAAGGAAATTTGGAAATAATTGTGCTTTATACAAAAAATCATAACCACCATAAAAAGGGTGGGCCTCATGGACTCTTGCCAATATGAAAGAAATGAATTTATCAGGTAAGTTCTTACATAAATTATGTTTTCTTTCATGTAATTGGCAAGAGTCCATGAGCTAGTGAAATATGGGATATCAATACCCAAGATGTGGATCTTCCACTCAAGAGTCACTAGAGAGGGAGGGAATAAAAATAAAAACAGCCATATTCCGTTGAAAAAATTAATCCACAACCCAAAAAAATAAGTTTATTTTCATTTTTGAAAAAGAAAAACACTTAAATCAAAAAGCAGAATAATCAAACTGAAACAGCTGCCTGAAGAACTTTTCTACCAAAAACTGCTTCTGAAGAAGCAAATACATCAAAACGGTAGAATTTAGTAAATATATGCAAAGAGGACCAAGTTGCCGCTTTGCAAATCTGATCAACTGAAGCTTCATTCTTAAAAGCCCACGAAGTGGAGACCGATCTAGTAGAATGAGCTGTGATTCTCTGAGGCGGGGCCTGACCCGACTCCAAATAAGCTTTATGAATCAAAAGTTTCAACCAAGAAGCCAAGGAAATAGCAGAAGCCTTCTGACCTTTCCTAGGACCAGAAAATAAAACATATAGACTGGAAGTCTTCCTGAAATCTTTAGTAGCTTCCACATAATATTTCAAAGCTCTTACCACATCCAAAGAATGTAAGGATCTTTCCAAAGAATTCTTTGGATTAGGACATAAGGAAGGGACAACAATTTCTCTACTAATGTTGTTAGAATTCACAACCTTAGGTAAAAATTGAAAAGAAGTCCACAAAACTGCCTTATCCTGATGAAAAATCAGAAAAGGAGACTCACAAGAAAGAGCAGATAACTCAGAAACTCTTCTAGCAGAAGAGATAGCCAAAAGGAACAACACTTTCCAAGAAAGTAGTTTAATGTCCAAAGAATGCATAGGCTCAAATGGAGGAGCCTGTAAAGCCTTCAGAACCAAATTAAGACTCCAAGGAGGAGAAATTGATTTAATGACAGGCTTAATACGAACTAAAGCCTGTACAAAACAGTGAATATCAGGAAGTATAGCAATCTTTCTGTGAAATAAAACAGAAAGAGCGGAGATTTGACCTTTCAAGGAACTTGCAGACAAACCCTTATCCAAACCATCCTGAAGGAACTGTAAAATTCTAGGAATTCTAAAAGAATGCCAGGAGAATTTCTGAGAAGAACACCATGAAATGTAAGTCTTCCAAACTCTATAATAAATCTTTCTAGAGACATATTTACAGGCTTGTAACATAGTATTAATCACTGAGTCAGAGAAACCTCTATGACTTAGAACTAAGCGTTCAATTTCCATACCTTCAAATTTAATGATTTGAGATCCTGATGGAAAAACTGACCTTGAGATAGGTCCGGCCGTAACGGAAGTGGCCAAGGCGGGCAACTGGACATCCGGACCAGATCCGCATACTAAAACCTGTGTGGCCATGCTGGAGCCACCAGCAACACAAAAGACTGTTCCATGATGATTTTGGAGATCACTCTTGGAAGAAGAACTAGAGGCGGGAAGATATAAGCAGGATGATAACACCAAGGAAGTGTCAGTGCATCCACTGCTTCCGCCTGAACATCCCTGGACCTGGACAGGTATCTAGGAAGTTTCTTGTTTAGATGAGAGGCCATGAGATCTCTCTCTGGAAGACCCCACATCTGAACAATCTGAGAAAACACATCTGGATGGAGAGACCGGCTAAGATAATCCGCCTCCCAATTGTCTACACCTGGGATATGCACCGCAGAGATTAGACAGGAGCTGGATTCCGCCCAAACAAGTATCCAAGATACTTCTTTCATAGCTTGGGGACTGTGAGCCCCACCCTGATGATTGATATAAGCCACAGTTGTGATATTGTCTGTCTGAAAACAAATGAACGGTTCTTTCTTTAGCAGAGGCCAAAACTGAAGAGCCCTGAGAATTGCACGGAGTTCTAAAATATTTATTGGTAATCTCGCCTCTTGAGATTTCCAAACCCCTTGTGCCGTCAGAGATCCCCAAACAGCTCCCCAACCTGAAAGACTCGCATCTGTTGAGATCACAGTCCAGGTTGGCCGAACAAAGGAAGCCCCTTGAACCAAACGATGGTGATCTATCTACCATGTCAGAGATTGTCGTACATTGGTATTCAAGGATATTAATTGTGATATCTTTGTATAATCCCTGCACCATTGATTCAGCATGCAAAGCTGTAGAGGTCTCATGTGAAAATGAGCAAAGGGGATTGCGTCCGATGCTGCAGTCATGAGACCTACAACTTCCATGCACATATCCACTGAAGGGAATGACAGACTGAAGGTGCCGGCATGCTGCAACTAATTTTAAACGTCTCTTGTCTGTTAGAAACAGAGTCATGGACACTGAATCTATCTGGAAGCCTAAAAAGGTGACCTTTGTCTGACGAATCAAGAAACTTTTTGGTAAATTTATCCTCCAACCATGTTTCCGAAGAAACAACACTAGTTGATTTGTGTGAGATTCTGCAGTATGTAAAGACTGAGCTAGTACCAAGACATCGTCCAAATAAGGAAATACCGCAATACCCTGTTCTCTGATTACAGATAGTAGGGCACCCAGAACCTTTGAAAAGATTCTTGGAGCTGTTGCTAGGCCAAATGGAAAAGCAACAAATTGGTAATGCTTGTCTAGAAAAGAGAATCTCAGAAACTGAAAGTGTTCTGGATGAATCGGAATATGAAGGTATGCATTCTGCAAGTCTATTGTGGACATATAATGCCCTTGCTGAACAAAAGGCAGAATAGTCCTTATAGTAACCATCTTGAAAGTTGGTACTCTTACATAACGATTCAAAATTTTTAGATCCAGAACTGGTCTGAATAAATTTTCTCTCTTTGGTACAATGAATAGGTTTGAATAAAACCTCAAACCTTGTTCCTGAGGAGGAACTGGCATGATTACCCCTGAAGACCCCAGATCTGAAACACACTTCAGAAAAGCCTGAGCTTTACTGGATTTACAGGGATACGTGAGAGAAAAAAATCTTCTCACAGGAGGTCTTACCCCTGAGAGACAATGCTCTGAATCCAATGATTTTAGCCAGATTTTATCCAAAAATCCATGAAAAACCTTAATCTGCCCCCTACCAGCTGAGCTGGAATGAGGGCCGCACCTTCATGCAGACTTAGGGGCTGACTTTAATTTCCTAAATGGCTTGGATTTATTCCTAATTAGAGGAAGGCTTCCAACTGGAAGCAGATTCCTTGGGAGGAGGATTGAGTTTTTGTTCCTTATTCTGACGAAAGGAACGAAAACGGTTAGAAGCCTTAGATTTACCCTTAGGTTTTTTATCCTGAGGCAGAAAAACAGAATTTATGTTTACCTGATAAATTACTTTCTCCAACGGTGTGTCCGGTCCACGGCGTCATCCTTACTTGTGGGGATATTCTCTTCCCCAACAGGAAATGGCAAAGAGCCCAGCAAAGCTGGTCACATGATCCCTCCTAGGCTCCGCCTACCCCAGTCATTCGACCGACGTTAAGGAGGAATATTTGCATAGGAGAAACCATATGATACCGTGGTGACTGTAGTTAAAGAAAATAAATTATCAGACCTGATTAAAAAACCAGGGCGGGCCGTGGACCGGACACACCGTTGGAGAAAGTAATTTATCAGGTAAACATAAATTCTGTTTTCTCCAACATAGGTGTGTCCGGTCCACGGCGTCATCCTTACTTGTGGGAACCAATACCAAAGCTTTAGGACACGGATGAAGGGAGGGAGCAAATCAGGTCACCTAAAAGGAAGGCACCACGGCTTGCAAAACCTTTCTCCCAAAAATAGCCTCAGAAGAAGCAAAAGTATCAAACTTGTAAAATTTGGTAAAAGTGTGCAGTGAAGACCAAGTCGCTGCCCTACATATCTGATCAACAGAAGCCTCGTTCTTGAAGGCCCATGTGGAAGCCACAGCCCTAGTGGAAGGAGCTGTGATCCTTTCAGGAGGCTGCCGTCCGGCAGTCTCGTAAGCCAATCTGATGATGCTTTTAATCCAAAAAGAGAGAGAGGTAGAAGTTGCTTTTTGACCTCTCCTTTTACCAGAATAAACAACAAACAAGGAAGATGTTTGTCTAAAATCCTTTGTAGCATCTAAATAGAATTTTAGAGCGCGAACAACATCCAAATTGTGCAACAAACGTTCCTTCTTCGAAACTGGTTTCGGACACAGAGAAGGCACGACTATCTCCTGGTTAATGTTTTTGTTAGAAACAACTTTTGGAAGAAAACCAGGTTAGTACGTAAAACCACCGTATCTGCATGGAACACCAGATAAGGAGGAGAACACTGCAGAGCAGATAATTCTGAAACTCTTCTAGCAGAAGAAATTGCAACCAAAAACAAAACTTTCCAAGATAATAACTTAATATCAACGGAATGTAAGGGTTCAAACGGAACCCCCTGAAGAACTGAAAGAACTAAGTTGAGACTCCAAGGAGGAGTCAAAGGTTTGTAAACAGGCTTGATTCTAACCAGAGCCTGAACAAAGGCTTGAACATCTGGCACAGCTGCCAGCTTTTTGTGAAGTAACACAGACAAGGCAGAAATCTGTCCCATCAAGGAACTTGCAGATAATCCTTTTTCCAATCCTTCTCGAAGGAAGGATAGACTCTTAGGAATCTTAACCTTGTCCCAAGGGAATCCTTTAGATTCACACCAACAGATATATTTTTTCCAAATTTTGTGGTAAATTTTTCTAGTTACAGGCTTTCTGGCCTGAACAAGAGTATCAATAACAGAATCTGAGAACCCTCGCTTTGATAAGATCAAGCGTTCAATCTCCAAGCAGTCAGCTGGAGTGGGACCAGATTCGGATGTTCGAACGGACCTTGAACAAGAAGGTCTCGTCTCAAAGGTAGCTTCCATGGTGGAGCCGATGACATATTCACCAGATCTGCATACCAAGTCCTGCGTGGCCACGCAGGAGCTATCAAGATCACCGACGCCCTCTCCTGATTGATCCTGGCTACCAGCCTGGGGATGAGAGGAAACGGCGGGAATACATAGGCTAGTTTGAAGGTCCAAGGTGCTACTAGTGCATCTACTAGAGTCGCCTTGGGATCCCTGGATCTGGACCCGTAGCAAGGAACCTTGAAGTTCTGACGAGAGGCCATCAGATCCATGTCTGGAATGCCCCACAGTTGAGTGATTTGGGCAAAGATTTCCGGATGGAGTTCCCACTCCCCCGGATGCAATGTCTGACGACTCAGAAAATCCGCTTCCCAATTTTCCACTCCTGGGATGTGGATTGCAGACAGGTGGCAGGAGCGAGTCTCCGCCCATTGAATGATTCTGGTCACTTCTTCCATCACCAGGGAACTCCTTGTTCCCCCCTGATGGTTGATGTACGCAACAGTCGTCATGTTGTCTGATTGAAACCGTATGAACTTGGCCCTCGCTAGCTGAGGCCAAGCCTTGAGAGCATTGAATATCGCTCTCAGTTCCAGAATATTTATCGGTAGAAGAGATTCTTCCCGAGACCAAAGACCCTGAGCTTTCAGGGATCCCCAGACCGCGCCCCAGCCCATCAGACTGGCGTCGGTCGTGACAATGACCCACTCTGGTCTGCGGGAGGTCACCCCTTGTGACAGGTTGTCCAGGGACAGCCACCAACGGAGTGAGTCTCTGGTCCTCTGATTTACTTGTATCTTCGGAGACAAGTCTGTATAGTCCCCATTCCACTGACTGAGCATACACAGTTGTAATGGTCTTAGATGAATGCGCGCAAAAGGAACTATGTCCATTGCCGCTACCATCAAACCTATCACTTCCATGCACTGCGCTATGGAAGGAAGAGGAACGGAATGAAGTATCCGACAAGAGTTTAGAAGTTTTGTTTTTCTGGTCTCTGTCAGAAAAATCCTCATTTCTAAGGAGTCTATTATTGTTCCCAAGAAGGGAACTCTTGTCGACGGAGATAGAGAACTCTTTTCCACGTTCACTTTCCATCCGTGAGATCTGAGAAAGGCCAGGACTATGTCCGTGTGAGCCTTTGCTTGAGGAAGGGACGACGCTTGAATCAGAATGTCGTCCAAGTAAGGTACTACAGCAATGCCCCTTGGTCTTAGCACCGCCAGCAGGGACCCTAGTACCTTTGAGAAAATCCTTGGAGCAGTGGCTAATCCGAAAGGAAGCGCCACGAACTGGTAATGCTTGTCCAGGAATGCGAACCTTAGGAACCGATGATGTTCCTTGTGGACAGGAATATGTAGATACGCATCCTTTAAATCCACCGTGGTCAAGAATTGACCTTCCTGGATGGAAGGATTGTTCGAATGGTTTCCATTTTGGACGATGGAACCTTGAGAAACTTGTTTAGGATCTTGAGATCTAAGATTGGTCTGAACGTTCCCACTTTTTTGGGAACTACGAACAGATTGGAGTAGAACCCCATCCCTCGTTCTCTTAATGGAACAGGATGAATCACTTCCAGAAGATAACCTTGGGAGACTATTTCTAGCGCCCAAGGATCCAGAACATCTCTTGCCCAAGCCTGAGTGAAGAGAGAGAGTCTGCCCCCCACCAAATCCGGTCCCGGATCGGGGGCCCGCATCTCATGCTGTCTTGGGAGCAGTGGCAGGTTTCTTGGCCTGCTTTCCTTTGTTCCAGCCTTGCATAGGTCTCCAGGCTGGATTGGCTTGAGAAGTATTACCCTCCTGCTTAGAGGACGTAGCACTTGGGGCTGGTCCGTTTCTGCGAAAGGGACGAAAATTAGGTTTATTTTTGGCCTTGAAAGACCTATCCTGAGGAAGGGCGTGGCCCTTGCCCCCAGTGATATCAGAGATAATCTCTTTCAAGTCAGGGCCAAACAGTGTTTTCCCCTTGAAAGGAATGTCAAGCAATTTGTTCTTGGAAGACGCATCCGCTGACCAAGATTTTAACCAAAGCGCTCTGCGCGCCACAATAGCAAACCCAGAATTTTTCGCCGCTAACCTAGCCAATTGCAAGGTGGCGTCTAGGGTGAAAGAATTAGCCAATTTAAGAGCACGAATTCTGTCCATAATCTCCTCATAAGAAGAAGAATTACTAATAATCGCCTTTTCTAGCTCATCGAACCAGAAACACGCGGCTGTAGTGACAGGGACAATGCATGCAATTGGTTGTAGAAGGTAACCTTGCTGAACAAACATCTTTTTTAGCAAACCTTCTAATTTTTTATCCATAGGATCTTGGAAAGCACAACTATCTTCTATGGGTATAGTGGCGCGCTTGTTTAGAGTAGAAACCGCCCCCTCGACCTTGGGGACTGTCTGCCATAAGTCCTTTCTGGGGTCGACTATAGGAAACAATTTTTTAAATATGGGGGGAGGTACGAAAGGTATACCGGGCCTGTCCCATTCTTTATTAACAATGTACGCCACCCGCTTGGATATAGGAAAAGCTTCGGGGGGCCCCGGGGCCTCTAGGAACTTGTCCATTTTACATAGTGTTTCTGGAATGACCAGATAATCACAATCATCCAAATTGGATAACACCTCCTTAAGTAGAGCGCGGAGATGTTCCAACTTAAATTTAAAAGTAATCACATCAGGTTCAGCTTGTTGAGAAATTTTTCCTGAATCTGAAATTTCTCCCTCAGACAAAACCTCCCTGGCCCCCTCAGACTGGTGTAGGGGCCCTTCAGAAACAATATCATCAGCGTCCTCATGCTCTTCAGTATTTTCTAAAACAGAGCAGTCGCGCTTTCGCTGATAAGTGGGCATTTTGGCTAAAATGTTTTTGATAGAATTATCCATTACAGCCGTTAATTGTTGCATAGTAAGGAGTATTGGCGCGCTAGATGTACTAGGGGCCTCCTGTATGGGCAAGACTGGTGTAGACGAAGGAGGGGATGATGCAGTACCATGCTTACTCCCCTCACTTGAGGAATCATCTTGGGCATCATTTTTACTAAATTTTTTATGACATAAATCACATCTATTTAAATGAGAAGGAACCTTGGCTTCCCCACAGTCAGAACACAATCTATCTGGTAGTTCAGACATGTTAAACAGGCATAAACTTGATAACAAAGCACAAAAAACGTTTTAAAATAAAACTGTTACTGTCACTTTAAATTTTAAACTGAACACACTTTATTACTGCAATTGCGAAAAAGTATGAAGGAATTGTTCAAAATTCACCAAAATTTCACCACAGTGTCTTAAAGCCTTAAAAGTATTGCACACCAAATTTGGAAGCTTTAACCCTTAAAATAACGGAACCGGAGCCGTTTTTATATTTAACCCCTTTACAGTCCCTGGAATCTGCTTTGCTGAGACCCAACCAAGCCCAAAGGGGAATACGATACCAAATGATGCCTTCAGAAAGACTTTTCTATGTATCAGAGCTCCACACACATGCAGCTGCATGCCATGCTGTTCTCAAAAACAAGTGCGCCATACCGGCGCGAAAATGAGGCTCTGACTATGATTAGGGAAAGCCCCTATAGAATAAAGTGTCTAAAACAGTGCCTGCCGATATTATTTTACAAAAAATACCCAGATTAAATGATCCTCAAGGCTAAATATGTGTAAATATGATCGATTTAGCCCAGAAAATGTCTACAGTCTTAATAAACCCTTGTGAAGCCCTTATTTACTGTCTGAATAAAAATGGCTTACCGGATCCCATAGGGAAAATGACAGCTTCCAGCATTACATCGTCTTGTTAGAATGTGTCATACCTCAAGCAGCAAAAGACTGCTCACTGTTCCCCCAACTGAAGTTAATTCCTCTCAACAGTCCTGTGTGGAACAGCCATGGATTTTAGTAACGGTTGCTAAAATCATTTTCCTCATACAAACAGAAATCTTCATCTCTTTTCTGTTTCAGAGTAAATAGTACATACCAGCACTATTTTAAAATAACAAACTCTTGATTGAATAATAAAAACTACAGTTAAACACTAAAAAACTCTAAGCCATCTCCGTGGAGATGTTGCCTGTACAACGGCAAAGAGAATGACTGGGGTAGGCGGAGCCTAGGAGGGATCATGTGACCAGCTTTGCTGGGCTCTTTGCCATTTCCTGTTGGGGAAGAGAATATCCCCACAAGTAAGGATGACGCCGTGGACCGGACACACCTATGTTGGAGAAAACTCCTTTTCCTCCAGTGATAGTTGAAATAATAGAATCCAACTGAGAACCAAATAAATTATTACCTTGGAAAGAAAGAGATAGTAATATAGATTTAGATGTCATATCAGCATTCCAAGATTTAAGCCACAAAGCTCTTCTAGCTAATACAGCTAAAAGACATGGATCTAACATCAATTTTGATAATATCAAAAATGGCATAAAAAATAAAATTATTAGCATGTTGCAGTAAGCGAGTAATGCTAGATATGTCAGGATCCAAATCTTGTTGCCCTAAATTCTCCAACCAAAAAGTTGAGGCAGCCGCAACATCAACCAAAGAAATAGTCTTAGAAGATGACCTGAATATAAATAGGCCTTCCTTAGAAAAGGATTCAAGCTTCCTATCTAAAGGATCCTTAAAGGAAGTACTATCTTCCATAGGAATAGTGGTACGTTTAGCAAGAGTAGAAATAGCCCCATCAACTTTGGGGATTTTTTCCCAAAACTCTATAGATTTTGCTGGTAAAGGATACAATTTTTTAAACCTTGAAGAAGGAAGAAAAGAAGTACCTGGCTTATTCCATTCCCTAGAAATCATATCAGAAATAGCCTCAGGAATAGGAAAAACCCCTGGGGAAACCACAGGGGGTTTAAAAACAGCATTTAAACGTTTATTAGACTGAACGTCAATAGGACTGGTTACCTCAATATCCAAAGTAATTAACACTTCTTTTAATAAAGAACGCATATACTCTATTTTAAATAAATAAGTAGATTTGTCAGTGTCAATGTCTGAGGAAGGATCTTCTGAATCAGATAGATCCTCATCAGAAGAGGATAAATTATTATGTTGCTGGTCATTTGAAATTTCATCAGCTATATGAGAAGTTTTAAAAGACCTTTTACGTTTATTAGAAGGTGGAAATGCAGACAAAGCCTTCAGAATAGAATCAGATAGATACAAATTCTTTAAAATTTACAGGTATATCATGTACATTAGAAGTTGAAGGAACTGCAACTGGCAATGTACTATTACTTATGGAAACACTATCTGCATGTAAACGTTTATCATGACAACTATTACAAATGACATTTGGTGGAATAATTTCTACACTTTTACAACAAATGCACTTAGCTTTGGTAGAACCGATGTCAGGCAGCAATGTTCCAGCAGAAACTTCTGAGGCAAGATCAGACATCTTGCTCAATGTAAGAGAAAAAACAACATATAAAGCAAAATTATCTATTTCCTTATATGACAGTTTCAGGAATGGGAAAAAATGCAAAAGCATAGGCCTCTGATAGAGAAAAAAGCAAGAGGCAAACATCAATGGGGTATTGAAATAATGAAAAAATATGGCGCCAAGAATGACGCACAACGTAACAAACTTTTGGCGCCAAAAATAACCGTAAATGTCACACTCGCATCACTAATGACGCCGCTGTGTGAAAGGTCTCAGCGTCACGTATGACGCTGGAAATGACGAAGTTGCGTCATAAACGTCTTTTTCCGCGCCAAAAAAATTTTCGCGCCAAGAATGACGCAATAAAGTTTAGCATTAGACGCACCCGCGGGCCTAATACCCGCAATAGCAAGAAAGTAGTCAATTGAAAAAAAGACTAAACCCCAGGTAAGAAATAAATTTCTTAAAATGTTTAAATTCCCCAAATATGAAACTGACAGTCTGCTGAAGGAAATACATGAACCTGACTCATGGCATATATAAGTACAATACATATATTTAGAACTTTATATAAATGCATAAAGTGCCAAACCATAGCTGAGGTGTCTTAAGAAATAAAAAAACATACTTACCAAAAGACACCCATCCACATATAGCAGATAGCCAAACCAGTACTAAAACAGTTATTAGTAGAGGTAATGGTAGATTGAGAGTATATCGTGGATCTGAAAAGGGAGGTAGAAGATGAATCTTTACGACCGATAACAGAGAACCCATGAAATAGACCCCCGTTAGAGAAATCATCGTATTTAATAGGTGATACTCCCTTCACGTCCCTCTGACATTCGCTGTACTCTGAGAGGAATCGGGCTTCAACAATGCTGAGAAGCGCATATCAACGTAGAAATCTTAGCACAAACTTACTTCACCACCTCCATAGGAGGCAAAGTTTGTAAAACTGAATTGTGGGTGTGGTGAGGGGTGTATTTATAGGCATTTTGAGGTTTCGGAAACTTTGCCCCTCCTGGTAGGATTGTATATCCCATATGTCACTAGCTCATGGACTCTTGCCAATTACATGAAAGAAAGATAAATTGTAATAACCAGTTTATATACAGCATTTGACAAATGGTATGCGCTACTTGACTGAATTATGAAATACTTTTGCAGTAGTGAATTAAAACAACCACCACGACCATAGATATGAAGTTAAATATTAAGGATTACTAAAATTACATAAGAAAGCAAATGCCTCACAATACTGCAGACCTCTCAACTATCCCTATTTGAAAGGGAACTGCCCAGTTGTCCCTCTCAGGCAGTCATATGTCACTCTTTGCAGAATTTCCCTTAGCTCCATCTATAGGCCACCCACACATGCCCACAAACTGCACAGCCACACCCACTAACTCCCCATCCTTCAACTCCCACTTATTCTCCTGAGTCCCTAATACCCAGGCACAAATGTTGGGAGGTATGATACTGTCCTTGAATTTTGAGAAGGATATCAATTTAGGCCTAAGATAAGTATTTTGTGTGATCCATGACTAAAAGCCACAGACTATCAGTGTCCTGATATATATGTACACACTTGCACCAATGAAGTATTTAATAGGAAAGCACTGACAAAGACATTAATATTGTTTTCCATGTGATGTATAATGGTGTAGAAAACTAAATAAAGTAAATTTATGCTTACCTGATTAATTAATTTCTTTTACGATATGACGAGTCCACGGATGTCATCCTTACTTGTGGGATATTAACCTCCTGCTAACAGGAAGTGGCAAAGAGCACCACAGCAGAGCTGTATATATAGCCCCTCCCTTCCCCTCCACCCTCAGTCATTCGGCTGAAGGTATAGGAAGAGAAAAGGAAAGGCTAAAAGGTGCAGAGGTGACTGAAGTTTACAAAAAATATAAAGAAAAACTGTCTTAAAAAGAACAGAGTGGGCCGTGGACTCGTCCTATCATAAAATAAATTAATTTAGCAGGTAAGCATAAATTTAGTTTTCTTTTACAAAGATATGACGAGTCCACGGATTTCATCCTTACTTGTGGGATACCAATACCAAAGCAACAGGACACGGATGAAAGGGAGGGACAAGACAGGAACCTAAACAGAAGGCACCACTGCTTGAAGAATCTTTCTCCCAAAAATAGCCTCAGAAGAAGCAAAAGTATCAAATTTGGAAAATTTGGAAAAAGTATGAAGGGACGACCAAGTCGCAGCCTTACAAATCTGTTCAACAGAAGCATCGTTTTTAAAAGCCCTTGTGGAAGCCACAGCCCTAGTAGAATGAGCCGTACTTCTTTCAGGAGGCTGCTGTCCAGCAGTCTCATATGCTAGGCGGATGATACTCCTCAGCCAAAAATAAAGAGGTAGCCGTAGCTTTCTGACCCCTTCGCTTTTCAGAATAAACAATGAATAATGAAGATGATTGACGGAAATCCTTGGTTGCCTGTAAGTAAAACTTCAAGGCACGGACCACGTCCAGATTGTGTAACGGACGCTCCTTCTTGGAAGGAGGATTAGGACACAATGAAGGAACAACAATTTCTTGATTAATATTCTTATTTGAAACAACCTTAGGAAGAAATCCAGGTTTGGTACGTAAAACCACCTTATCAGAATGAAATATAAGATAAGGCGAATCACATTGTAACGCTGAAAGCTCAGAAAATCTTTGAGCAGAAGAAATAGCAACTAAAAACAGAACTTTCCAAGATAATAAATTTAATATCTATGTAATGCATAGGTTCAAATGGAACCCCTCGAAGAACTCTAAGAACTAAATTCAAACTCCAGGGAGGAGTAATAGGTCTAAATACAGGCTTAATTCTAGTTAAAGCCTGACAAAAAGACTGAGCATCCGGCACATTTGCCAAACGTTTGTGAAGCAAAATTGACAAAGCAGAAATCGGTCCCTTTAAAGAACTTGCCGATAACCCTTTCTCCAATCCTTCTTGGAGAAAAGACAGAATCCTAGGAATCTTAGTTTTACTCCATGAGTAACCCTTGGATTCACACCAATAAAGATATTTACACCATATCTTATGATAGATTTTTCTAGTGACAGGCTTTCGAGCCTGTATCAAAGTATCAATGACCGAATCAGAGAATCATCGCTTCAATAAAATCAAGCGTTCAATCTCCATGCAGTCAGCTGCAGAGAAATTAGATTTGGATGTTGAAAAGGACCTTGAATGAGAAGGTCCTGTCTTAAAGGAAGTTTCCACGGTGGCAGAGAGGACATGTCCACTAGATCCGCATACCAAGTCCTGCGTGGCCACGCAGGCGCTGTCAGGATTACTGAAGCTCTCTCCTGTTTGATTCAAGCAATCACACGTGGAAGAAGAGGAAATGGTGGAAACACATAAGCTAGGCTGAACTTCCAAGGCACTGCCAGGGCATCTATCAGTTCGGCCTGTGGATCCCTCGACCTGGATTCGTATCTCGGGAGCTTGGCATTCTGTCGAGACACCATTAGATCCAACTCTGGTCTGCCCCATCTGAGAATCAGTGAGGCAAATACCTCCGGATGGAGTTCCCACTCCCCCGGATGAAAAGTCTGACGACTTAGAAAATCCGCTTCCCAATTTTCTACTCCTGGGATGTAGATTGCCAACAAATAACAAGAGTGGGTCTCCGCCCATCGGATTATCTTGGATACCTCTGTCATCGCTAAGGAACTCTTTGTTCCCCCCTGATGATTGCTATACGCCACAGTCGTGATGTTGTCCGACTGGAACCTGATGAATTTTGCCGAAGCCAACTGAGGCCATGCCAGAAGCGCATTGAAAATTGCTCTCAGTTCCAGAATATTGATTGGAAGTAGAGACTTCACCAGAGTCCAAACACCCTGAGCCTTCAGGGAGCTCCAGACTGCACCCCAGCCCAGAAGGCTGGCATCTGTTGTCACTATCACCCACGAGGGTCTGCGGAAACAAGTTCCCTGTGACAGATGATCCAGCGACACCCACCAAAGAAGAGAGTCTCTGGTTACTCGATCCAGATTTATCTGAGGAGATAAATTCGAATAATCCCCATTCCACTGCCAGAGCATGCACAGCTGCAGTGGTCTGAGATGAAAGCGGGCAAACTGAATTATATCCATTGCCGCTACCATTAATCCAATGACTTCCATGCACTGAGCCACTGATGGCTGATGAATGGACTGAAGTGCTCGGCAAGTATTCAGAATCTTTGTTTTTCTGACCTCTGTCAGAAAAATTTGCATATCTACCGAGTCTATAAGAAATGAAACCCTTGTCCGTGGAACTAATGAACTTTTTTCTATGTTCACTTTCCAACCGTGAAATCGCAGGAAAAACAATACTATGTCCGTGTGAGATTTTGTCAATTTATAATTTGACGCCTGAATCAGAATGTAGTCCAGATAAGGCACTACTGCTATGCCCCGCGGTCTGAGAACCGCCAAAAGAGACTCCAGAACTTTTGTGAAAATTCTGGGTCCCGTGGCAAGACCGAAAGGAAGAGCCACAAACTGATAATGTTTGTCCAGGAAGGCAAACCTTAAGAACCGATGATGATCCTTGTGAACAGGGATATGAAGGTATGCATCCTTCAAATCCACAGTAGTCATATATTGACTCTCCTGAACCATTGGTAAGATTGTTCGTATAGTCTCCATTTTGAACGATGGGACTCTGAGAAATTTGTTTAGACACTCGAGATCCAAAATGGGTCTGAAAGTGCCTTCTTTTTTGGGAACTACAAAAAGATTAGAGTAAAACCCCTATTCCAGTTTTGGAACGGGACAAATTAAACCCATGGTATAGAGGTCTTTTACACAGCGTAAGAACGCCTCTCTCTTTATCTGGTCTACAGATAACCGTGAAAGATGAAATCTCCCCCTTGGGAGAAAATCCTTGAATTCTAGTTGATACCCGTGGGTCACTATTTCTAGTGCCCAGGAGTCCTGAACATCTCTTGCCCAAGCCTGAGCAAAGAGAGAAAGTCTGCCCCCTACCAGATCCGGTCCCAGATCGAGGGCCATCCCTTCATGCTGTCTTGGAAGCAGCAGCGGGCTTCTTGGATTGTTTACCCTTATTACAATTCTGGTTGGGTCTCCAGACTGACTTGGATTGAGCAAAATTACCTTTCTGCTTTGTGGAAGAAAAAGAAATAGAGGGTCCTCCTTTATAGTTTCGAAAGGAACGAAAATTATTCTGTTTACCCCTCATTTTAACAGACTTATCCTGAGGTAGGGTATGACCTTTACCTCCAGTAATGTCAGAAATGATCTCCTTCAATTCAGGCCTGAATAGGGTCTTACCTTTAAAAGGAATAGCCAAAAGCTTAGATTTTGATGACACATCAGCAGACCAAGATTTGAGCCATAACGCTCTATGTGCCAGAATGGCAAAACCTGCATTTTTTGCTGCTAACTTAGCAATTTGAAAAGCAGCATCAGTAATAAAAGAATTAGCTAGTTTAAGAGCCTTAATTCTATCCAGAATATCATCTAATGGAGTCTCAACTTTCAGAGACTCTTCTAGAGCTTCAAACCAACAATGCAAGCCGTAGGTTGTAAAAGAAAACCTTGATGAATAAATAATTTCTTTAAAAGACCTTCTAATTTTTTATCCATAGGATCTTTGAAAGCACAACTATCCTCAATAGGTATAGTTGTACGCTTGGCCAAAATAGATATAGCTCCCTCTACCTTAGGGACCGTTTGCCACAAGTCCCGAATGGAGTCAGATATAGGGAACATTTTCTTAAAAGGAGGAGGAGAGAACGGTATGCCTGGTCTACCCCATTACTTTTGAACAATTTCCGAAATTCTTTTAGGAACCGGAAAAACATCAGTGTAAATAGGTACCTCTAAATATTTGTCCATCTTACACAATTTCTCTGGTGGTATTATAATAGGTTCACAATCATCCAGAGTCGCTAAAACCTCCCTAAGTAACAGACGTAGGTGTTCAAGCTTAAATTTAAATGACATAACGTCTGAATCTGTCGGAGGTAAAATATTTCCTGGGTCTGAAAGCTCACCCTCAGACAGCAATTCTCTAACCCCCAACTCAGAACATTTTGAATGAGCATCGTAAAAAACAGAATTTATGCTTACCTGATAAATTACTTTCTCCAACGGTGTGTCCGGTCCACGGCGTCATCCATTACTTGTGGGATATTCTCCCCTACAGGGAAAGGCAAGGAGTGCACACAGCAAGAGCTGTCCATATAGCTCCCCTCATTCGACCGACGGTTAGGAGAAAAAGGAGAAACTATAGGGTGCCGTGGTGACTGTAGTGTATAAAGAAAAAGAAACATTTTTCAAACCTGATTAAAAAACCAGGGCGGGCCGTGGACCGGACACACCGTTGGAGAAAGTAATTTATCAGGTAAGCATAAATTCTGTTTTCTCCAACATTGGTGTGTCCGGTCCACGGCGTCATCGATTACTTGTGGGAACCAATACCAAAGCTTTAGGACACGGATGAAGGGAGGGAGCAAATCAGGTTACCTAAACAGAAGGCACCACGGCTTGCAAAACCTTTCTCCCAAAAACAGCCTCTGAAGAAGCAAAAATATCAAATTTGTAAAATTTGGCAAAAGTGTGCAGAGAAGACCAAGTCGCTGCCTTACATATCTGATTAACAGAAGCCTCGTTCTTGAAGGCCCATGTGGAAGCCACAGCCCTAGTGGAGTGAGCTGTGATTCGTTCAGGAGGCTGCCGTCCGGCAGTCTCATAAACCAATCGGATAATGCTTTTCAGCCAGGAAGAAAGAGGTAGCAATAGCTTTTTGTCCTCTCCTCTTACCAGAGTAAACGACAAACAAGGATGAGGTTTGTCTAAAATTCTTTGTTGCTTCTAAATAGAACTTTAAAGCACAGACTACATCTAAATTGTGTAACAAACGTTCCTTCTTTGAAACTGGATTCGGGCATAGAGAAGGAACAACTATTTCCTGGTTAATATTCTTGTTGGAAACAACCTTTGGAAGAAAACCAGGCTTGGTACGCAAAATAACCTTATCTGAATGGAACACCAGATAGGGTGGATCACACTGCAAAGCAGATAATTCAGAAACTCTTCTAGCAGAAGAAATAGCAACCAAAAACAGAACTTTCCAAGATAGCAACTTGATATCTATGGAATGTAAGGGTTCAAACGGAACCCCCTGAAGAACTGAAAAAACTAAATTTAGACTCCAAGGAGGAGTCAAGGGTCTGTAAACAGGTTTGATTCTGACCAAAGCCTGTACAAAAGCTTGTACCTCTGGCACAGCTGCCAGTCGTTTGTATAACAAGACAGATAAAGCAGAAATCTGTCCTTTTACAGAACTCGCTGACAATCCCTTATCCAAACCTTCTTGGAGATAGGAGAGGATCTTAGGAATTGTAATCTTACTCCAGGAGAATCCCTTGGATTCACACCAACAGATATATCTTTTCCATATTTTATGGTAAATCTTTCTAGACACAGGTTTTCTGGCTTGGACCAGAGTATCTATCACTGAATCTGAAAACCCACACTTGGATAAAATCAAACGTTCAATTTCCAAGCAGTCAGCTGCAGAGAAATTAGATTTGGATGTTTGAATGGACCTTGTACTAGAAGATCCTGTCTCACAGGTAGCTTCCATGGTGGAGCCGATGACATATTCACCAGGTCTGCATACCAAGTCCTGCGCGGCCACGCAGGAGCTATCAGAATCACCGGGGCCTTCTCCTGAGTGATCCTGGCTACAAGCCTGGGAAGGAGAGGGAACGGTGGAAACGCATAAGCTAGGTTGAACGACCAAGGCGCCACTAATGCATCCACTAGAGCGGCCTTGGGATCCCTGGATCTGGACCCGTAGCAAGGAACCTTGAAGTTCTGACGAGACGCCATCAGATCCATGTCTGGAATGCCCCATAATTGAGTCAACTGGGCAAACACCTCCGAGTGGAGTTCCCACTCCCCCAGATGGAAAGTCTGACGACTCAGATAATCCGCCTCCCAGTTGTCTACTCCTGGGATGTGGATTGCAGATAGGTGGCAGGAGTGATCCTCCGCCCATTTGATGATCTTGGATACCTCTCTCATCGCCAAGGAACTCCTAGTTCCTCCCTGATGGTTGATGTAAGCTACAGTCGTCATGTTATCTGACTGGAATCTTATGTATCCGGCCTTCGCTACATGAGGCCAAGCCCGGAGAGCATTGAATATCGCTCTCAGTTCCAGGATGTTGATCGGGAGAAGAGACTCTTCCCGAGACCATAAACCCTGAGTTTTCAGGGAATCCCAGACCGCGCCCCAGCCTAATAGACTGGCGTCGGTCGTGACAATGACCCACTTTGGTCTGCAGAAACTCATTCCCTGAGACAGGTGATCCTGTCTACTGGAGCATGCACAGTTGTAATGGTCTTAGATGAATTCGAGCAAAAGGAACTATGTCCATTGCTGCAACCATCAACCCTACTACTTCCATGCACTGAGCTATGGAAGGCTGCAGAATAGAGAGAAGAACTTGACAAGCGTTTAGAAGCTTTGACTTTCTGACTTCTGTCAGGAAGATCTTCATTTCAAAAGAATCTATTATTGTTCCCAAAAAGGGAACTCTTGTCGACGGAGACAGGGAACTCTTTTCTACGTTCACCTTCCACCCGTGAGATCTGAGAAAGGCTAGAACAATGTCTGTATGAGCCTTTGCCTTGGAAAGAGACGACGCTTGAATTTAGAATGTCGTCCAGATAAGGTGCCACTGCAATGCCCCTTGGTCTTAGAACCGCTAGAAGGGACCCGAGCACCTTTGTGAAAATTCTGGGAGCAGTGGCTAGTCCGAATGGGAGAGCCACAAACTGATAATGTTTGTCCAGAAAGGCGAACCTTAGGAACTGATGATGATCTTTGTGGATAGGAATATGTAGATACGCATCCTTTAAATCCACGGTAGTCATATATTGACCCTCCTGGATTGTAGGTAAAATTGTTCGACTGGTTTCCATTTTGAACGATGGAACTCTGAGAAATTTGTTTAGAATTTTTAAATCCAGAATTGGTCTGAAAGTTCCCTCTTTTTTGGGAACTATAAACAGATTTGAGTAAAAACCCCTGACCTTGTTCCACAGTGGGTGTATCACTCCCATCTTTAACAGGTCTTCTACACAATGTAAGAATGCCTGTCTACTTATTTGGTCTGAAGATAAGTGAGAAATGTGGAACCTTCCCCTTGGGGGTAGTTCCTTGAATTCTAGAAGATAACCCTGAGAGACTATTTCTAGTGTCCAGGGATCCTGAACATCTCTTGCCCAAGCCTGAGCAAAGAGAGAGAGTCTGCCCCCTACTAGATCCGGTCCCGGATCGGGGGCTACCCCTTCATGCTGTCTTGGTAGCAGCAGCAGGCTTCTTGGCCTGTTTACCCGTATTCCAGCCTTGCATTGGTTTCCAAGCTGGTTTAGTCTGGGAAGCGTTACCCTCTTGTCTAGAGGCTGCCGAGTTAGAAGCCGGTCCGTTCCTGAAATTGCGAAAGGAACGAAAATTGGACTTATTCTTAGCCTTGAAAGGCCTATCCTGTGGGAGGGCATGGCCCTTTCCCCCAGTGATGTCTGAAATAATTTCTTTCAATTCTGGCCCAAAAAGGGTCTTACCTTTGAAAGGGATATTAAGCAATTTTGTCTTGGAAGATACATCCGCCGACCAAGACTTTAGCCAGAGCGCCCTGCACGCCACAATTGCAAACCCTGAATTTTTTGTCGCTAATCTCGCTAACTGCAAAGCGGCGTCTAAAATAAAGTTATTAGCCAACGTAAGTGCGTGAATTCTACCCATTACTTCCTCATACGGAGTCTCCCTACTGAGCGACTTTTCCAGTTCCTCGAACCAGAACCACGCTGCTGTAGTGACAGGAATAATGCACGAAATAGGTTGAAGGAGGTAACCTTGCTGTACAAAAATCTTTTTAAGCAAACCCTCCAATTTTTTATCCATAGGATCTTTGAAAGCACAATTGTCCTCAATGGGAATGGTCGTGCGTTTGGCTAGTGTAGAAACCGCCCCCTCGACCTTAGGGACTGTTTGCCATATGTCCTTCCTGGGGTCGACCATAGGGAACAATTACTTAAATATAGGAGGAGGGACAAAAGGTATGCCTGGCTTCTCCCACTCCTTATTCACTATGTCCGCCACCCGTTTAGGTATCGGAAAGGCATCAGGGTGCACCGGTGCACCGGGACCTCTAGGAACTTGTCCATCTTGCACAAGTTTTCTAGGATGATGTCACAATCATCCAGAGTAGATAGCACCTCCTTAAGTAATGCGCGGAGATGCTCTGATTTAAATTTAAATGTCACAACATCAGGTTCTGCCTGCTGAGAAATTCTTCCTGCATCAGAAATCTCTCCATCTGACAAACCCTCCCTCACTGCCACTTCAGACTGGTGTGAGGGTATGACAGAAAAATTATCATCAGCGCCCTCCTGCTCTACAGTGTTTAAAACAGAGCAATCGCGCTTTCTCTGAAATGCTGGCATTTTGGATAAAATATTAGCTATGGAGTTATCCATTATTGCCGTCAATTGTTGCATAGTAACAAGCATTGGCGCGCTAGAAGTACTAGGGGTCGCCTGCGCGGGCAGACACAGAAGGAAAAGATGTAGAACTCTCTCTACTTCCTTCATCTGAGGAATCATCCTGGGCAACCTTACTATTTGTGACAATACTGTCCTTACTGTGTTTGGACGCTATGGCACAATTATCACATATATTTGAAGGGGGAACCACATTGGCTTCCATACATACAGAACATGATCTATCTGAAGGTACAGACATGTTAAACAGGCTTAAACTGGTTAATAAAGTACAAAAACCGTTTTAAAACAAAACCGTTACTGTCTCTTTAAATGTTAAACAGGGCACACTTTATTACTGAATATGTGAAAAACTATGAACTATTATCCAATCTTTACCAAATTTTCACCACAGTGTCTTAATGCATTCAAAGTATTGCACCCCAATTTTCAAGCTGTTAACCCTTAAAATGTGGAAACCGGAGCCGTTTGCAATTTTAACCCCACTACAGTCCCAGCCACAGCCTTTGTTGTGACTTCAACTATCCCAGGGGGGTATTTCAAGCCCTCTAGGAACATTTTCAGTGGACACCAGACCCTCTCACATGCATCTGCATGCACTGTACTTAAAAGAAACTGCGCAATAATGGCGCGAAAATGAGGCTCTGCCTAATACAGAGAAAGGCCCTTCCTGACTGGGAAGGTGTCTAAACTAGTGCCTGGTAATAAAACCGTTCCCCAAACAATAAAAGTGTGAAATCCACTTCAAACTTTAAATAAAAACTTAAATAAACAATCGATTTAGCCCTTAAGAGTGTCCACCAGTTAATAGCCCATAATAAGCCCTTTATTCTTTCTAAGTCTAAGAAAATGGCTTACCGATCCCCATGAGGGAAAAATGACAGCCTTCCAGCATTACACAGTCTTGTTAGAAAATGGTTAGTCATACCTTGAGCAGAAAAGTCTGCAAACTGTTCCCCCCAACTGAAGTTCTCTCATCTCAACAGTCCTGTGTGGGAACAGCAATCGATTTTAGTTACTGCTGCTAAAATCATACTCCTCTTTTAAACAGAACTCTTCATCTCTTTCTGTTTCAGAGTAAATAGTACATACCAGCACTATTTTAAAATAAACTCTTGATAGAAGAAATAAAAAACTACAAGTAACACCACAAACTCCTCACCATCCCCGTGGAGATGCTACTTGTTCAGAGCGGCAAGGAGAATGACTGGGGGGCGGAGCCAGAGGGGGAGCTATATGGACAGCTCTTGCTGTGTGCTCTCCTTGCCTTTCCCTGTAGGGGAGGAGAATATCCCACAAGTAATGGATGACGCCGTGGACCGGACACACCAATGTTGGAGAAAGCTAATAAAGCACCAGAGGATTCAGTATTTACATTAATACCTGACCTACTGCGTTTACCCTGTAACATTGGTAATTTGGATAATGCCTCTGTAAGAGTAGTTGACATAACTGCAGCCATATCCAGCAGAGTAAAAGCATTAGACGCACAAAAAGTACTTGGTGTTGCTTGTGTGGGTGTTAAAGGTTGTGACACTTGTGGAGAATTACATGGCATATCCTGATTCCTTTCAAACTGTGAATCATCCTTAGGCATACTTTTATTACTTAAAATATGCTTCTTACATTGTAAGGCCCTTTCAGTACAAGAGGTACATAATGTAAGTGGGGGTTCCACAATGGCTTCTAAACACATAGAACACTTAGTATCCTCAATGTCAGACATGTTGAAAAAAGACTAACAGTATTTTAAACACTTTGAACAATTTTCCAAAAAAAATGTACTGCGCCTTTAAAAAATAAAAAAGCTTACAATTTTTCCAAAACTGCAAAAAAAAACTAAATAAATAAATCTGTTTAGCAACACATATTTGATGTGCGCAAAAATTATTGCACTTAAAAGCAATAAGCAAAAAAAAAAAATTATAGTGAAAAGAATAAAATTTATTCAAAAAAATGACCCCTGCACCTCGCCCCAGCTCTGCTGTGGCGCCTGCCTGCCCTTAAAGTGCTTGAAAATGATTATACCACGATCTGGTCATCAGAGCATAAGTTAAGACCTAACCGGAGCTCATGTCTGATGCCAAATGAGCAGAAATGTACTGCGTGTCGGAGCGCGTGAAAAAACAGAATTTATGCTTACCTGATAAATTACTTTCTCCAACGGTGTGTCCGGTCCACGGCGTCATCCTTACTTGTGGGAATATCTCTTGCCCAACACGAAATGGCAAAGAGTCCCAGCAAAGCTGTCCATATAGTCCCTCCTAGGCTCCGCCCACCCCAGTCACTCGACCGACGGACAGGAGGAAAAAAACAGGAGAAACTATAGGGTGCTGTGGTGACTGTAGTTAGAGAAAATAATTCATCAAACCTGATTAAAAAACCAGGGCGGGCCGTGGACCGGACACACCGTAGGAGAAAGTAATTTATCAGGTAAGCATAAATTCTGTTTTCTCCAACATTGGTGTGTCCGGTCCACGGCGTCATCCTTACTTGTGGGAACCAATACCAAAGCTTTAGGACACGGATGAAGGGAGGGAGCAAATCAGGTTACCTAAACAGAAGGCACCACGGCTTGCAAAACCTTTCTCCCAAAAACAGCCTCTGAAGAAGCAAAAATATCAAATTTGTAAAATTTGGCAAAAGTGTGCAGTGAAGACCAAGTCGCTGCCTTACATATCTGATCAACAGAAGCCTCGTTCTTGAAGGCCCATGTGGAAGCCACAGCCCTAGTGGAGTGAGCTGTGATTCTTTCTGGAGGCTGCCGTCCGGCAGTCTCGCAAGCCAATCGGATGATGCTTTTAAGCCAAAAGGAAAGAGAGGTAGAAGTCGCTTTTTGACCTCTCCTTTTACCAGAATAGACGACAAACAGAGAAGAAGTTTGTCTGAACTCTTTTGTAGCTTCTAAATAGAATTTTAGAGCACGGACTACGTCTAAATTGTGTAACAAACGTTCCTTCTTTGAAACTGGATTCGGACACAAAGAAGGAACAACTATCTCCTGGTTAATATTTTTGTTAGAAACAACCTTTGGAAGAAAACCAGGCTTAGTATGCAAAACAACCTTATCTGCATGGAACACCAGATAAGGCGGAGAACACTGCAGAGCAGATAACTCAGAAACTCTTCTAGCAGAAGAAATAGCAACCAAAAACAAAACTTTCCAAGATAACAACTTAATATCTATGGAATGTAGAGGTTCAAACGGAACCCCTTGAAGAACTGAAAGAACTAGATTTAAACTCCAGGGAGGAGTCAAAGGTCTGTAAACAGGCTTGATCCTAACCAGAGCCTGAACAAATGCTTGAACATCTGGCACAGCTGCCAGTCGTTTGTGTAATAAGACAGATAAAGCAGAAATCTGTCCCTTTAGAGAACTCGCTGATAATCCTTTATCCAAACCCTCTTGTAGAAAGGAAAGGATCTTAGGGATTTTGATCTTATTCCTTAAGAATCCCTTGGATTCACACCAGCAGATATATCTTTTCCATATTTTATGGTAAATTTTTCTAGTTACCAGTTTTCTGGCTTGAACTAGAGTATCTATCACAGAATCTGAAAACCCACGCTTTGATAGAATCAAGCGTTCAATTTCCAAGCCGTCAGCTGGAGGGAGACCAGATTTGGATGTTTGAATGGACCCTGTACAAGAAGATCCTGTCTCAAAGGTAGCTTCCATGGTGGCACTGATGACATATTCACCAGGTCTGCATACCAAGTCCTGAGTGACCACGCAGGAGCTATCAAGATCACCGAGGCCCTCTCCTGCTTGATCCTAGCTACCAGCCTGGGAATGAGAGGAAACGGTGGAAACACATAGGCTAGGTTGAAGGTCCAAGGCGCTACTAGTGCATCCACTAGAGTCGCCTTGGGATCCCTGGATCTGGACCCGTAGCAAGGAACCTTGAAGTTCTGACGAGACGCCATCAGATCCATATCTGGAATGCCCCATAATTGAGTCAACTGGGCAAAGATCTCCGGGTGGAGTTCCCACTCCCCCGGATGGAATGTCTGACAACTCAGATAATCCGCCTCCCAGTTTTCCACACCTGGGATGTGGATCGCAGATAGGTGGCAGGAGTGATCCTCTGCCCATTTTATTATTTTGGTCACTTCTTTCATCGCCAGGGAACTCCTTGTTCCCCCCTGATGATTGATATAAGCAACAGTCGTCATGTTGTCTGATTGGAATCTTATGAATCTGGCCTTTGCTAGTTGAGGCCAAGCCCTGAGAGCATTGAATATCGCTCTCAGTTCCAGAATGTTTATCGGGAGAAGAGACTCTTCCCGAGACCATAGTCCCTGAGCTTTCAGGGATTCCCAGACCGCGCCCCAGCCCACTAGACTGGCGTCGGTCGTGACGATAACCCACTCTGGTCTGCGGAAGCTCATTCCCTGGGACAGGTGGTCCAGGGTTAGCCACCAACGGAGTGAGTCTCTGGTCTTCTGATCTACTTGAATCACTGGAGACAAGTCTGTATAGTCCCCATTCCACTGTTTCAGCATGCACAGTTGTAATGGTCTTAGATGAATTTGCGCAAAAGGAACTATGTCCATTGCTGCAACCATCAATCCTACTACTTCCATGCACTGAGCTACGGAAGGACGAGGAATAGAATGAAGAACTTGACAAGCGTTCAGAAGTTTTGACTTTCTGACTTCTGTCAGGAAAATCCTCATTTCTAAAGAATCTATTATTGTTCCCAAGAAGGGAACTCTTGTCGACGGAGACAGGGAACTTTTTTCTATGTTCACCTTCCATCCGTGAGATCTGAGAAAGGCCAGAACGATGTCTGTGTGAGCCTTTGCCTTTGAAAGAGACAACGCTTGTATTAGAATGTCGTCCAAGTACGGTACTACTGCAATGCCCCTTGGTCTTAGAACCGCTAGAAGGGATCCAAGTACCTTTGTGAAAATCCTTGGAGCAGTGGCTAACCCGAATGGGAGGGCCACAAACTGGTAATGTTTGTCCAGAAAGGCGAACCTTAGGAACTGATGATGTTCTTTGTGGATAGGAATATGTAGATACGCATCCTTTAGATCCACGGTAGTCATAAATTGACCTTCCTGGATTGTGGGTAGAATCGTTCGAATGGTTTCCATTTTGAACGATGGTACTCTGAGAAATTTGTTTAGGATCTTTAAATCCAGAATTGGTCTGAAAGTTACCTCTTTTTTGGGAACTACAAACAGATTTGAGTAAAATCCCATTCCTTGTTCCGCCGTTGGAACTGGGTGTATCACTCCCATCTTTAACAGGTCTTCTACACAATGTAAGAATGCCTGTCTCTTTATTTGGTTTGAGGATAAGCGAGACATGTGGAACCTTCCCCTTGGGGGTAGTTCCTTGAATTCCAGAAGATAACCCTGAGAAACTATTTCTAGTGTCCAGGGATCCTGAACATCTCTTGCCCAAGCCTGAGCAAAGAGAGAGAGTCTGCCCCCTACTAAATCCGGTCCCGGATCGGGGGCTACTCCTTCATGCTGTTTTGTTAGCAGCAGCAGGCTTCTTGGCCTGCTTACCCTTCCTTGTTCCAGCCTTGCGTCGGTTTCCAGGCTGGTTTGGTTTGAGAGGCATTACCCTCTTGTTTAGAGGATGCAGAGTTAGAGGCCGGTCCGTTCCTGAAATTGCGAAAGGAACGAAAATTAGACTTATTCTTGGCTTTGAAAGGCCTATCTTGTGGGAGGGCATGGCCCTTCCCCCCAGTGATGTCTGAAATAATCTCTTTCAATTCTGGCCCAAAGAGAGTCTTACCCTTGAAGGGGATATTAAGCAATTTTGTCTTGGAAGATACATCCGCTGACCAAGACTTTAGCCAAAGCGCTCTGCGCGCCACAATTGCAAACCCTGAATTTTTCGCCGCTAATCTAGCTAGTTGCAAAGCGGCATCTAAAATAAAAGAATTAGCCAACTTGAGTGCGTGAATTCTGTCCATAACCTCCTCATACGGAGTCTCTCTACTGAGCGACTTTTCTAGTTCCTCGAACCAGAACCACGCTGCTGTAGTGACAGGAACAATGCATGAAATGGGTTGCAGGAGGTAACCTTGCTGTACAAAAATCTTTTTAAGCAAACCCTCCAATTTTTTATCCATAGGATCTTTGAAAGCACAATAATCCTCGATAGGAATAGTAGTTCGCTTGTTTAAAGTAGAAACTGCCCCCTCGACCTTAGGGACTGTCTGCCATAAGTCCTTTCTGGGGTCGACCATAGGAAATAATTTCTTAAATATAGGAGGGGGGACAAAAGGTATGCCGGGCTTCTCCCACTCCTTATTCACTATATCCGCCACCCGCTTGGGTATAGGAAAAGCGTCAGGGTGCATCGGAACTTCTAGGAACTTGTCCATCTTGCATCATTTTTCTGGAATGACCAGGTTGTCACAATCATCCAGAGTAGATAACACCTCCTTAAGCAGTGCGCAGAGATACTCTAATTTAAATTTAAATGTCACCACATCAGTTTCTGCCTGTTGAGAAATTTTACCTGAATCTGAAATTTCCCCATCCGACAAAACCTCCCTCATGACCCCTTCAGATTGGTGTGAGGGTATGACAGAGCAATTATCAGCGCCCTCCTGCTCTACAGTGTTTAAAACAGAGCAATCACGCTTTCTCTGATATGCAGGCATTTTGGATAAAATATTTGCTATGGAGTTATCCACTACTGCCGTTAATTGTTGCATAGTAATAAGCATTGGCGCGCTAGAAGTACTAGGGGCCTCCTGCGTGGGCAAAACTGGTGTAGACACAGAATTAGATGATGTAGAACTATGTCTACTCCCTTCATCTGATGAATCATCTTGGGCAACTTTACTATCTGTGGCAATACTGTCCTTACTTTGTTTGGAAGCTATGGCACAATTATCACACAATTTTGAAGGGGGACACACATTGATCTTCAAACATATAGAACATAGCTTATCTGAAGGTGCAGACATGTTAAACAGGCTTAAACTTGTCAAAAAAGTACAAAAACCGTTTTAAAACAAAACCGTTACTGTCTCTTTAAATTTTAAACAGTGCACACTTTATTACTGAATATGTGAAAAAGTATGAAGGAATTGTTCAAAATTTACCAAATTTTCACCACAGTGTCTTAAAGCATTCAAAGTATTGCACACCAATTTTCAGAGCTTTAACCCTTAAAATAAAGAAACCGGAGCCGGTTACAGTTTTAACCCCTCTACAGTCCCAGCTACAGCCTTTGCTGCGACTTTACCAAACCCAGGGAGGAATACGATACCAGATGAAGCCTTCTAGGAACTTTTCCAACTACTTTCAGATCCTCACACATGCATCTGCATGTCTTGCTCTCAAAAGTAACTGCGCAGTAATGGCGCGAAAATGAGGCTCAGCCTACAACTGGGAAGGCCCTTCCTAACTGGAAAGGTGTCTAACACAGTGCCTGACGTTAAAAAACGTTCCCCAAGCTTATAAGTGTGAATTACAAGCATAAGCATGTATAAAATGCCCAAATAAAGCAATCGATTTTGCCCATAAAAGTGTCTACCAGTTTTATAGCCCATATTAAGCCCTTTATTCTGTTTGAGACTAAGAAAATGGCTTACCGGTCCCCATGAGGGGAAATTACAGCCTTCCAGCATTACACAGTTTTGTTAGAAATATGCCTAGTCATACCTTAAGCAGAAAAGTCTGCTAACTGTTTCCCCCAACTGAAGTTACTTCATCTCAACAGTCCTATGTGGAAACAGCAAACGATTTTAGTTACTGTCTGCTAAAATCATCTTCCTCACACAAACAGAACTCTTCATCTTTTTCTGTTTCAGAGTAAATTGTACATACCAGCACTATTTTAAAATAACAAACTCTTAATAGTAGAATTAAAAAACTACAACTAAACACCACATACTCTTAACCATCTCCGTGGAGATGTTGCCTGTGCAACGGCAAAGAGAATGACTGGGGTGGGCGGAGCCTAGGAGGGACTATATGGACAGCTTTGCTGGGACTCTTTGCCACTTCCTGTTGGGGAAGAGATATTCCCACAAGTAAGGATGACGCCGTGGACCGGACACACCAATGTTGGAGAAATAGGCCCCGCCCATTGAGGTCAATCACAAACAAACGCAAAACACTGCATAGGAAGCGGTTATAACAAAAAAACAAGTGGTCCCCAAAAAGAAAACTTTAAAATACTGCAGCCCCTAAACAAAATAACAAGCTGCCTCTCCCAGTGTCAATAAACACCCAATATGCCACACAATAAAACGTTCTAAATAAAGGTTTTAAAGTAACACCTCTCACAGATCCACTTTAACCCCTTTTATAGCAAAAAAATGTTAGCCATTCTGATATAACAGGTCTCCTCAGAAAAAAAGACTGAACATACCTTAATGCTAATAGCATGCAGCTGTTCTCCACTCTGAAGATTTCTTTACACTACCTTCAACATTCAGTGGGAACCAATGAGGATCTTAGTTAAGGCTGCTAAGATCATCAACCTCAGGGCAGAAAACTTCTTCCATATGCCCCTGAGGAAAATAGTACACACCGGTACCATTTGAAAAATAAAAAACTTCTTGATTGAAGAAACTAAAACTAACACCTCACTTCACCTCTTCCTAGTATAACACAGGCAAAGAGAATGACTGAGGGTGGAGGGGAAGGGAGGGGCTATATATACAAAGCTCTGCTGTAGTGCTCTTTGCCACTTCCTGTTAGCAGGAGGTTAATATCCCACAAGTAAGGATGAAATCCGTGGACTCGTCATATCTTTGTAAAAGAAATATGGAAGTCAGTGTAATATTATGTGTTATACAAGAGAGGTCAGGTACAGCACATGAATAGCTAGAGAGTCGTAAAGGAAAGGAGTTTGTAGAATATACTTTTGAGATAAAGATCCCCTCAGAAAGCTTCTTTCAGGTGTGGTTAGGTGCCCTGTTGGTAGACAGAATGGTGCATCTGAATACTAAATAGCTAATTGCAACTTCCACTGTGTAATCCATCTGTGCCGCAGAGATAACAACCTGAAGCTACCTCTCCATAAGCCTATTCTATCACAGACTCTCCACACTTGGTTTCACGTGCTGGGTTGCTTAATGTAACAAACCAAATCAAGTGGTTCCAGTTCTTCAGTCAGTCGATAGAACACAGAAAAAACCTCCTCCCAGATTATGTTGCACACAAAAAGACAGAACACCACAAGAAACTCTTTACATACATATATAGACAAATATACAAACACAAACATACATAAATATTATTTCTTGTAATTTTGTAAAATATAAATGTAAACTAAACAGAGCTAGAAATCACTGGACAGTTATGGGAAATCAAAGAATGTATCTATTATGTGACACACATTAATGTAATGAGACAGTAAATAGATTTCCCATATTAACCACTGGGTGGTGCTCTAAAACATTATTAGCGCTCTCTTAATAGTAAAAAGTAAAAAGGACATTTTCCTAAAAGAAAGTCAAAATAGCCAATAGAAAGCCATGCTTGGTAACCTTTTGGCTGCCAGACATGCATTTTCAATACTGCCTGTCAGCCAAAGGATTAAGCATTTCTCCCAAGGCATTTGAATAACCAGACAAACAACACAATCTACTGATCAGTTTGTCAGGAGATAATCAGTAATGTATTATCAAACAGTTTTAGAATTTTCCAATTCAAAACAACTAAGGGCCAGATTACAAGTGGAGCGCTAAATATTGCTTTCTTGAAAGCATTATTAGTGCTCCACTTAGTAATACCAGCGCTGGTATTACAAGTTGAAAGCAAGGCGAACTAGATCTGCCTCTAGAGTGATGAATCACGCTTCTCTAAATGGCAGTATGATGAAAGAATCTAGTTGTGGTGGATGTCATGAGAATTCTACCTGCCAGAATGCATAGTGGTTAAGTTTGGTGTAAGAAGGATAATGACCTAGGCTTTCTTCAGGGTTTGGTCAAGGCCCATTAGTTCAACTGAAGGTTCCTCTTAATGCTATTGTAAACAAAGACATGCATGCTTTCAACTTTGAGGCAACCGTTTTGGGAAGCTCCTTTTCTGACCCAGCATAGCCCCTGTGCACAAAGTGAATACTGTCAAGTCATGGTTTGGAGAGTTTAGTGTGGAGCAACTTGAGTGGCCTGCACAGGGCCCTGACCTCAACCCTCATCGAACACCTTAGGGATGAATTAGAACGCCAACTGTGAACCAGACTCTCTCATGCAATTCAGTGCCTGACTTCACAAATGCTATTTAGGCTGAATGGGCACAAATTTCCACAGACACATCACAAAATCTTGTGGAAACCCTTCCCAGAAGAGTTATAGCTGCAAAGGGGATGGGGGACAACCCCATATTAATGCCCATGGTTTTTGAAATGTGATGTCCAATAAACTCACATAGGTGTGATGGTCAGTTGTTCACATACTTTTGACCACAGTCTATAAAAAAGGACCTCAGACACTCCTCATTTCTATTTGCAGTTCACAGCAAGAAATAACTTACCATAGTTGTTATTGTTACTAGTGTTTTCTATCTCCAGTATCCACTCTCCCGCTGGATCCTCATCCCATGAATGGGTTGTCATAAATGCCCAGTCATTGAAGCCATCAGCAGAATAATCATGGGGCCTAAAAAAGAAGCAGAAAAAAATATAAAAAAGGACAGAAAAAAAAAGACAAAAAGCACCCCCAAAAAACACAATCTTAACTGCAGTAAATTAAGTTTTCTAGGATTTCATATAAAATGAGTGCTTTTTTTTTTCTAAATTAAAAAAAACACTGACAGACAGAAACTTCACCCTGCTCTTGTTTGAGGCATAAATAGTAACCTCTTTCTAATATCTTTTTCACCTATTTAAACAATATAATAAAAAATAACTCAGAAGCTAAAATGCATATTTTGGTGAATGCTACGATGGATGGCTCAAGAAAATGAATGTACTGCAGATTATGCTTTACATCCTTGGTTCATTATGGCAGTAATTTACCAAATGAGACCCCTCAGAGCTGTACATTATTTGTGGAAGTGGAAAATACATTAAATAGAATATAAAATTATTCTCCCAAATCCTAGAGTAGGATTTAAGAACAAAGGTATCTACTACTGACAGAAAGTGATGAGAGACTTTAAGGGTGCCTCTTTCTATATTGGAAAAATCAAGTGAAGAACAAGCTCTAATATGAAGGACCGGATGCCACTTCAAACCAAGATATTTTTAAGTGGCATTTTAAGACAAAGAAAAAAACAAAAACAAAATTTATGCTTACCTGATAAATTTCTTTATTTCCGGATATGGAGAGTCGACAACGTCATTCAATTACTAGTGGGAATATCACTCCTGGCCAGCAGGAGGCGGCAAAGATCACCACACCAAAGCTGTTAAGTATGACTTCCCTTCCCACAAACCCCAGTCATTCAACCGAAGGGAAATGGAAAAAGGAATAATACAAAGGTGTAAAGGTGCCTGGTGTTTAGTCAAAAATAACTGTCTTAATACAACGGGTGGGGTTGTGGACATATCCGGAAAGAAAGAAATTTATCATCAGGTAGGCATACATTTTGTTTTCTTTCCTAAGATATGGAGAGTCCACAATGTCATTCAATTACTAATACCCAAGCTAGAGGACACAGAATGAACAGGGAGGGAGAACAAGACAGGCAGCCCTAAACAGAAGGCACCACCGCTTGAAGAACCTTTCTCACAAAAGAGGCCTCAGACGAGGCCAAAGTATCAAATTTGGAAAAAGTATGCAGAGAGGACGAAGTTGCAGCCTTGCAAATCTGTTCCACAGAAGCTTTATTTTTGAAAGCCCAAGAAGAGGAGACAGTCGTAGTGGAATGAGCTGTAATTCTCTCAGGAGGCTGCTGTCCAGCAGTCTCATAAGCAAAACAAATAATACTTCTCAACCAGAGAGAAAACGAAGTAAGCTCTCTGACCTTCACGCTTTCCAGAGACACAAAGAGGGCAGAGGACTGGCGAAAATCGCCTGTAGGTAGAATTAAAGAGCATGCACAACATCTAAGTTGTGCAACAAAATGTTGCTTATGAGAAGAAGGATTAGGACATAGAGAAGGAACACCAATTTCCTGATTAATATTTGTATCTGAAACCACTTTAAGGAGAAATACCAATTTAGTACGAAGAACCACCATAACAGCTTGAAAAATAAGGTAAGGCGAATCACACTGCAAAGCCAAGAGTTCCGAGACTCTCCGAGCAGAAGAGATAGCAATAAGAAACAAAACCTTCCAAGATAACAACTTAACATCTATAGAATGCAATGGCTCAAACGGAGCCTGCTGCAAACCTTTAAGAACAAGGATAAGGCTCCAAGGAGGAGCAACAGACTTAAACACAGGCCTGATTCTGATCAGGGATGACAAAAGGAATAAACATCTGGCACAACCGCCAGATGTTGTGTAACAAACTTCTCCAGACCTTCCTGGATAAAGGACAAAATCCTAGGAATCCTGACCTGACACCAAGAGTAGCCCTTGGATTCCCACGAATAAAGGTATATACACCATACCTTATGATACATTTTTCTAATAACAGGCTTCCGAACCTGAATCAAGGTCACAATGAACGACTAAGAAAAACCACGCTTAGATAGAACTAAGCGTTTCATCTCCAAACAATCAGCTTCAGAGAAACAAGATCTGGATGAAGGAATAAACCCTGTGTTAGAAGGTCCTTCCTCAGAAGCAACCTTCAAGGTGGAAGAGATGACATCTTCACTAGGTCTGCATACCAGGTCCTGCGAGGCCACGTAGAAGCTATTAGAATTACTGATGCTCTCTCCTGTTTGATACGAGCAATGACTTGTGGAAGGAGAGAAAACAGAGGAAACAGGTATGCAAAACTGCCCAAGGAACCGCCATAGCAACTATCAGGGCGGCCAAAATATCTCTTGACCTTGACCGTACCTTGGAAGCTTGGCGATCTGCCGAGATGTCATCAACATTAACCATTTGAGGGGGAACCTGGAGAACACCTCCGGATGGAGAACCCACTCCCCGCAAGAAAAATCTGTCTGCTCAGGAAGTCCGCTTCCCAGTTGACCCCTTCTGGAATGTGGATGGCAGATAGACAGCAATTGTGAGCTTCCGCCCACTGAACAAACCTAGCCACCTCCTTCAAGGCTAAGGAACCCCAAATTCCTCCCTGGTGGTTAATGTAAGCCCCAGAGGGGATATTGTCCGACTGGAACCTGATAAACCTGGCTAAAGACAACTGAGGACAAGCACTGAAAATCACTCAACTACAAAAATGTTGATGGGGAGAGCAGATTCCTCTTGAGTCCAAAGTCCTTGCACCTTTAAAAAGAGTTCCAGACTGCTCCCCCAGCCCTGCAGGCTGACGTCCGTGGTCACAATAACCCAGGAATGTCTCCGGAAACATATGTGCCCTGAGACAGATACTCCTGAAAAAAAACACCACAGAAAAGAATGTCTTAAAGCTGAACTAGATCTATTCTCTGAAAGAGATTTGAATGGTCACCGCTCAATTGACTGAGCAGGCATAACTGCAGAGTTCTCAAATGAACTCTAGAAAAGGGATAACGTCCCCCCCCCCAAAAAAAAAAAACAATCACCCTTGTAGTTGGAACAAGGAAACTCTTCCCAAGATTCAATTTCCATCCATGGGAACATAGAATAGACCATATCTCTAGAAAGAGAGTTTGCTCAAAGGAAGGATGACACCTGAACCATATATTGTCCAGGAGGTCACCCTTGCAATACCCCAAGACCTAAACAGTCTTACTCAGATGAGGAATCTCAGATAATTGAGAAGATCCTGGATAACTGGAACAAGAAGATACACATCCTTCAGGTCTCTGTTCGTCATGAATAGACCGTCTTGAACTAAAGAAGAATGGAGACTACTTTGAAGAACGGTACTCTGAAAAACCTGAGGTAAAAACCTAGATCCCATTCCCTGACTGGAACAGGAACTATCACTCCAAGAGAGGAAGGTCCTAAACCCAGTTCAAGTATGCCTCTCATCATACCTGGACCACAGATACTCTAGAAAGGAGAAATCTGCCTCTGTGAGGACATCTTAGATTGCTGCCCCCTGGACCAAGACTGGCTGGAATACCAAAAAGAAAGGACTGTCCCTGCAGTAAAAGGAAAACATTCCTTAGTCTACTCCTCTTGACGTGTGGTAGAAAAGACCTTTTTCCACACGTAAAGTCAGAGGATAAATCTGCCAGACAAAAGGTCCAAACAAGGTCCAAACAAGATCTCATCCTTGTAAGGAAGCGCCAGAAGCTTGGACTTGGAGAAAACATTAAATATATTCCAAATATCACCACGGTTGGCACATGTCTTTGTCAATTAGATATTGAACCTGCATCTGCAGTGCTATAAAGCCGAGGCTGTACCACTAAGCCACAGGTAGGTTTCCCAGCTGACCAAGATTTCAACAACCATGCCCCACGGGCTAGCACAGCGAGTCTAATAAGACAGGGAATTGCTCTAGATGATCAAATAAACCTCCAGCTTCTTATCCATGGATCCGTAAAGGAGCATCTATCCTCTTATAGGGATCACAATTCTCTGAGCCATAGTAGAAATGCTCCCTTCTACCTAAAGCGCAGTGCATTCTAATGGAGTCAGCGACAGGAAATCCTTTAAAAAGATGGGAGACAGAGAAGAAGGTATTCCTAGCTTCTCCTATTCCTTTAAAAATCCATAGCCCGTCTAGAAACCCTTCCTCATAGGAACGACATTATAAAACTGAGAACATTTTCAAAACTTCCACGGGACAGGAGTATCGGTGTCGTCCAAGTAGCGAAAAACCTCCTTAAACAAAACACGAGGTGTTCAAGCATACATCTGAAGGAGACCACTTCAACATCAGATGAAGGAATTATACTGTCCGAATCTGAGATTTCACCCTCAGAAGCTACCGGTGAATCCTCTTCATCAGACTTAGGAGAAAGAGCAACCTGTAGCAGAATATGGAGCAGAAACCTTACAATCTGAATCTTTAAATGTCATCTTGCATTTTCCCTGTAGGAAAGGAAAAGCAGATAAAGCTGCAGATACCGCAGAGCATACCTGAGCTTCAAAATCTGCAGGCAAATACACTCCTCCAGGAGAGGAACCACAGGGCACTGCATGTGATGCCATGAAGGCTTGGGATGCTTAAGAAGAAAACTGTGGCATTGCCTAAACAGCATCATCCTGAGAGACGTGGGACTCAAAAAATAAATTTTTTAATTCAAGGCAGAGCAGATGTATGTCCATAGGAGCAGAATTCTAGCTCCGTGAACAAAACACACAGAAACAACACAAAAATTGTGTTATCACTTAATCATATTAAACTGGTGTAGGACATAAGAAGCAATATTACACAGGAGCAAAACCCCTGTTCTAAAGTATAATAATAAAAAAAAAATCATATTATACATGCAGGTCTTTGTGTGCTGTCACTTTAATAGACTGGAAGAAAGTTTCTTCATAACCGTTAAACCACACAGGTCCCAACTATAGATACGATAACATTTGGGGGCAGAATCAACAACACCGCTCCATTCTCAGATGGAGAAGAGGGCGGTGTCACGTGACCGGGCTTCAGCAACCTTCTGAAAATGACACCACTCCGTTCTTGTAGCTTAGAAGAAGAGTCAAGATGGCGCTTGTACATTTCATCAAGAGTGCAAATTGAAACAGTGGGCTGAGATTGTCAATACAACCCTGCTTATTACACCGACTAATTTAGAAAAACGGTCAGCACCACTCCGACTAGAAGCGGAAGATAGAAGAGGAAGATACAAAATCAATCTGAAGAGTGCACTGTTCTTTCAACAAAGCGTGCGCTTCCAGAGCCGATATCTGCTCCAATACATATTAAATTTGTAATATGAATAGCTTTCTAAGTGAAAGTAAGGGCATTGAGTATTATATAAACACCCCTCATAACTGACCCTCATAGCCGAGAAGATAATCTCAATACTATAAAGTGAAAACACTTAAATAAGTAAAAGTAAAACCTGACACCACCGGATCTAAATTTACCAGTACAAATCCAGAAAAAAGTCTGCACCCATATCTGCCATTTACTCAAATAAAAAGGAGGCAAAGAGCACCACAGCAAAGCTGTTAAGTATTACTCCCCTACCCATAATCCCCAGTCATTCGAACGAAGGGAAATGGAAAAAAGGAACAACACAAAGGGTGGAGTCGTGGACGCTCTATATCCGGCCAAGTAAGATATTTATCAGGTAAGCATAAATTTTGCTTTCTTTCCTAAGATATGGAGAGTCCACGATGTCAATTACTAGTGGGAACCAATACCCAAGCTAGAGTACACAGATGACTAGGGAGGGAGAACAGGACAAACCTAAACAGAAGGCATCACAGCTTTCTCCCAAAAGAGGCCTCAGCCGAGGCAAAGGATAAAATTTGTAAAAAGTATGCAGAGAGGACCAAGTTGCAGCCTTGCAAATCTGTTCCACAGAAGCTTCAATTTTGAAAGCCCAAGAAGAGGGGACATCCCTAGTGGAAAGAGCTGTAATTCTCTCAGGAGACTGCTGACCAGCAGTCTCATAAGCAAAATGAATAATACTACTCTTAAGCTCTTGTTGAGTATTAAAAGTGGCTTTCTAACCCTTACGCTTTCCTGAGAAATAAACAAACAGGGCAGAAGATTGGCGTAAATCCTTAGACGCCTGCAGGTAGAATTGTAGAGCGTGCAAAACATCTAAGTTGTGCAACAGACGTTCCTTATGATAAGAACGATTGGGACAGAGAGAATCAACAATATCCTAAATAATATTTCTATCCGAAATCACATTAGGGAGAAATCCCAATTTATTACGCAGGACCTCCTTATCCGCATAAAAAATAAGGTAAGGCGAATCACACTGCAAAGCCGAGAGCTCAGAGGCTCTCTGAGCAGAAGAAATAGAAATAAGAAACAAAACCTTCCAAGATAACAACTTAATATCTATGGAATGCAAAGGCTCAAATGGAGCCTGCTGCAAAACTTTAACTATGTTAAGGCTCCAAGGAGGAGCAACAGGTTTAAACACAGTCCTGATACTGACCAGGGCCTGACAAAAAAATTGAACATCTGGCACGTCCGCCAGATGCTAGAGTAACAAAATAGATAAAGCAGAAATCTGACCTTTCAGAGAACCGACTGACTATCCTGACTCCAGACCTTCCTGGAAAAAAGACAAAATTCTAGGAATCCTAACTCTACTCCAAGAGTAGCCCTTACACACCAATTCACATCAATAAAAGGTATTAACACCATACCTTATGGTAAATTTTACGAGTAACAGGCTTACAAAAGCCTGGATCATGATCTCAAAGACCGACTCAGAAAAATCCACACCTAGACAGAACTAAGCGTTCAATCTCCAAGCAGCCAGCTTAAGAGAAACAATATTTAGATGGAGAAAAAGACCATGCATTAGAAGGTCCAAGATGGAAGAGATGACATCTTCACTAGGTCTACATACCGGATCCTGCGAGGCCATGCAGGAGCTATTAGAATTACCAACTCTTTCTCCTGTTTGATACGAGCAATGTCTTGTGGGAGGAGCGCTAAAGGAGAAAACAGGTATGCTAGACTGAAATCCCAAAAAACCTCTAGAACATCTTTCACGGTGGCCTGCAGATCTCTTGACCTTTAACCATACCTTGGAAGTTTGGCGTTCTGCAGATATGCTATCAAAATCCAACTCCGGCACCCCCAATTTCAGGGTTAATCCGGGAAGAAAAGTCTGTCTGCTCAGGAAATCCGCTTCCCAATTGTCCATTCCTGGAATGTGGATGGCAGACAACAATTGTGAGCTTTCGCCCACTGAATAATCCATGCCACCTTCTTCATGGCTAAGGAACTCAGAGTTCCTCCCTGGTGGTTGATGTAAGCCACTGAGGTGATGTTGTTCAACTGGAACCAGATAAATCGGGTTAAGGACAACGGAGGCCAAGCTATCAGAGCATTGTAAATCGCTCTCAACTCCAAAAATGTTTATGGGGAGAACAGACTCCTCCAGAGTCCATAGTCCCTGGCCTCTAACGAGTCCCAATCAGGCTGGCGTCTCCGGAAGCATGTGCCCTGAGACAGATGCTCCTGAGAAAGACACCACGGGAGAGAGTTTCTTGTCGACTGGACTAGATCTATCCTCTGAGACAGATCCGAATGGTCTCCGTTCCATTGTTTGAGCATGCATAACTGCAGGGCTCTGAAATGGAATCAAGCAAAGGGAATGACGTCCATGGAAGCAAACATCAAACCAATTACCTCCATACATCGAGTCACTGATGGTCGAACAGACTGTAAAGAAGCAAGAGGAAAATTATTCATAGATAGGGAATCTATTATGATCCCTATAAAAAAATTAGCCTTGCAGCTGGAACAAGGTAACTCTCCTCCAGATTCACTTTCCATCCGTGGGAACATAGAAAAGACAACAAGATCTCTGTATTAGAGTTTGCTTGTTGAAATGATGGCGCCTGAACAAATATGTCGTCCAGGTAGGGCTCCACTGCAATTCCCCAAGACCTGATCACTGCCAAGAGAGCCCCCAGAACCTTTGAAAAAATTCTGGGAGCTGTGGCAAGGCCAAACGGAAGAGCACAAATTTAATCTCAGGAACTGGTGATGATCCTTGTGGATGGGAACATGAAGATACGCATCCTTCGGGTCTATGGTCGACATGAACTGACCCTCTTGGAACAAAGGAAGAATGTAACGAATGATTTCCATTTTGAAGGATCGTACCCTGAAAAACTTGTTTCGACCCTTTAGGTCTAAAATGGGTCAAAAAGTTCCCTCTTTTTTGGGAACCACGAACAGATTTAAATAGAATCCTAGACCCTATTCCCTTACTGGAACTATCACTCCCAGGGAAGAAAGGTCCTGAACGCAGTTCAAGAATGCCTCTCAAGATTATCTGCAGACTAGGTAAGAAGAGATGGAATCTGCCCCTGAGAGGAAAGGTTTTGAATTTTATTTTGTAACCCTGAGATACTATGTCCATAGCCCAAGGATCTGGGACATCTCGTATCCATGCTTGACAAAACAGGGGAAGTCTGCCCCCCACTTGATCCGATTCAGGACCAGGGTCGACCCTTCATGCTGACTTAGACTCAGCTGAGGGTTTCTTTGATTGCTACACCTTGTTCCAAGACTGATTGGGCTTCCAAGAGGACTTGGACTGCTCCTGCTTGGAAGAGGGAGAGGAAGACTTTTGACCTTTGAAGTTACAAAAGGAACAAAAATTACTTTGACGTCCTTTAGTTCTGTTATTCTTATTCTTGTGGTACAAATGACCCTTTTTCACCCGTAATATGAGAAATAATTTCAGTCAGACCAGGTCCAAACAAGGTTTTACCCTTGTAAGAAAGCGTTAGAAGCTTGGACTTAGAGGTAACATCAGCTGACTAAGATTTTAGCTACAATGCCCTTCGGCTAGGACAGTGAAGCCAGACATCTTGGCTCCCAGTGTAATAACCTGCATGTTAGCATCAGAAATAAAGGAATTGGCTAACCTGAGAGCCTTAATCCTATCTTGATCTCCTTGTTAAAACTGATTCGGACAAGGTATCGCACTTAGATGCAGCACTTGCTATTGCGGTAATACGAACTGCAGGTTGCCATTGAAGACCCTGATGAACAAACATCTATTGCAAATAAGCCTCCAGCTTCTTGTCCTTAAAGGATCAGCTATCCTCGATAGGGATCATAGGTCTCATAACCAAAGTAGAAAAAGCTCTTTCTACTTTAGGGACCGTGCACCATGAATCTTTAATGGAGTCAGCAACAGGCAAAATCTTTTTAAAGACTGGAGAGGGGGAGAAAGGTATCCCCGACTACTCCCATACCTGTGAAATGATCTCTGTCACACGGACTGGAACAGTAACAGAGGAAGGAATATCATAGTATTTGTCAAATGTACTAGATTTTTCAGGGTTGACTGCGACAGAAGAGTCAGAGTCGTCTAATTAGCCAAAACCTTCTTTAACAATACACAAAGGTGTTCAAGGTTAAATCTGAAGATTACTTCTTCAACTTCAGACCAAGGATCTAAACTGTCAGAATCTGATATTACCAAGGTAACCTCCTCAACAGAGTTATGAGGGAGGGCAACCTGCAAAGCAGCAGATGGAACAGACACCTTATAATCTGAAAAATGTTTAGCTTCCCTCCTGCGTTTCCCAAATGCAGGAAAAGCAGATAATGCAGCAGATATCTGTGCAGCAAAAGGCAAATAAACGCCTCCAGGAGGCTAAGAGAAATCGCAAGGCACTGCATGTGACACCATTGAGGCTTGGGACATTTGAGGAGAAAGCTGTGGCATTGCCTGAACAGCATCATCCTGAGAGACATTGGGCTCAGAGGGCAACAATCTATCTCTACATACGAGAGTTCTAGCTAAGCAAGCAGCACAGAATTGCATAGTTGAAGCAATTTTTGCCTCAAAGCGTAGCAAGCATTTAATAAACACAGTCTGCCATGTCCATAATTAAAAATAAAAAGAGAAATAACATTTTAATATTTTAATATTTACTTTATAATTTTTAAGGCACTGTCACTTTAAGAACAGAATTCTGATCAGAGAGAGTCTAAACCAAAAATTAGTACCCCCTACACCTTAGTCTGACTGAGGAGTCTTAACCTGACCTTCGACTGAAAAATTAGCCAAGACAAAACAGCAAGAGCCCTGCAGCCTAACGAGAGCATCCAGAAAATGTCGTCATCAGATAAGACGCCGCTCCGCTAGAGAATCGAAGCGGAAAGCTGGTCACATGATTTGCCAATGAGAAAAACTGCAGACAAAATACAAGCGAGCGTTTCTGACCTCAGCAAATATAGTCAGCGTCGCCATCTTTAATGCCGGATTAGACCGTTAATCCTATCGTTTCGCCATAAGAAAAAAACAAACTGAGCAGCACCTCATACTATGCATCAGTATCATTAAACACACATTATATACATGAAGTGTGCCATAACAAGAAGCTTGCTTAGATAAAATACAAACAGCCCACAATAAAGTAAAGGGGAGTATACTTTAAAGCCCAAATAAAAAGTAATAACCCCTTAGTCTCTTCGTCACAATAAAAGTGCCTGCTCCCTGCCTGTAAATATCCTTATAAAGGATATAACATTTTCCGGATAATGTTGCAGCTCAACCTTATTAAGTGCACCGTCTCCAATACCTAGAAAACAAAAATGTCACTTACCTGAAATCTAGCTGTCAGGCAGGACAATAGCTTACAAGGTGTGAGAGGACACATACTCCTCACAGGGACCTGTAGAAAAAGAAAGAACAGAGTAAACCTACTCTGGCTTTCTATACCATGGGCAGCAAATATGTTAGAAAACTAAGCGAGGACTACATCACAACTTTCTAATTGCTTTAAAGCCACCACTACTCTACTGAAGAGATTCACGTTGACTATGGCTAGACCCAAAAATCTTGCTTGTAGTGCGAGAAATCCAATTTTCTTCAGACACCAAAACTTCCCCTCCTTCATTGACAGAGGCAAAGAGAATGACGGGGATTATGGGTAGGGGAGTGATACTTAACAGCTTTGCTGTGGTGCTCTTTGCCTCCTCCTGCTGGCCAGGAGTGATATTCCCACTAGTAATGGATGACGTTGTGGACTCTCCATGTCTTAGGAAAGAAAAGAAGAAAACCAAAATATGTTTGCTTACCTGATAAAATATATTTTTTTTCATGGTGGTAAGAGACCACAAGCCATAACATATGGGATTAAACTCCACTAGGAGACAGGCAAAAATGACCCAACATGACAAGAGCTTGAATCCCTTCCACTTCCTTATTACCCTCGGTTTACCTTACACAGCCAAGAAAAAGGAGATAACCAGAAAAGCAGGAAGAACAAGCAGGGTAAATGTGGTGCATGCTAGAACTGTTGATTTGTTATTAGAGATGGTCTTTCTCACCACCATGAAAGAAAGTTATCAGGTAAGCATAAATTTTGTTTTCTTTTATAAAGTAGTAATAGTCCATGAGCCATAACATAAGGCATCTAATACCCAAGCTGTGGAGTCCACAATATCATAAAAAGGGTGGGACAAAAAAGGAAAGAGGCAGGCACATAACTGACCAGATGCTACGACCTGGAGAACCTTCCTGCCAACGTAGCTTCTAAAGAGGCAAAAACATCAAAATGATTTTTTTTTTGGTAAAAGTATAAAGGGAAGGACAAGTAGCAGCCTTGCAAATTTGTAAAAGTGAAATAATTGTTTTAGTCAGAAGCCAAGAAAACTGCAGTAGCCTTTCCGACGTCTACGCAGACCTGAAAAAACTAACAAAGTGGAAGATTTATGGAACTCCTTAGTGACTCGAAGATAAAACTTCTAAGCCTTAACTTCATCAAAATTATGTAGGACACAAAGAAGAATCCATGGAGGGGAAGCTAGTTTAACCACTAGTCTAATCCTAATAAGGGCCCACAAAAGAATGAATATCAGGCAATCTAGCAAGTTCAAGAAACCAGCTGATAAACCCTTATTTAGCCAATCCTGAGGAAATGGCATAATCCCGAGAATTTGAAAGGAACCCAAAGGAGTCGCACCAAGAAAGAAAAAAACTTTCCATACCTTAATCATACATTTTTCAAATAACTGATTTCCTCACTTAAAGGGACACTCAATCAAAATTAAACTCATTATTCAGATAGAGCATGCTATTTTAAACAACTTTCCAATTTACTTCCATTAACAAAATGTGCACAGTCTTTGTATATTACTGAGCATGTGCAAGAATAAGTGTGTATGTATTTGTGAATGGCTGATGACTGTCACATGGTACAGGGGGAGTGGAAAAAGACATAACTTAAAAATGTCAGAAAAAAAATCTACTACTCATTTGAAGTTCAGACTAAGTGCTATTGCATTGTCTTGTTATCTTGCATTTGTTGATTATGCAAATCTACTGTGTTGACTGGTCCTTTAAGTCACAATAAGAGTGACTATAACGGAGACCAAAAAACCTCTATGGCGTAAAAATGTTTAATTTCCATGGTGACAAATTTACAATCTGAATGCAAGAAAAGACCCAAAATCAGTAATCCATAATGGAAAAGTCCAGGGCTTAAAGCTGGAAATCAGAATAAGGTCTGCATACCAGGACCTGCAAGGCCAAGCTGGCGCAATGAGAATTACTGGAACTATCCCCTGCTGGATGAGGTAGATCACTCAAGGAAGCAGAACAAACGGAAGTAACAGGTACATCAGACAAAAACGTTAAGGAGCCACTAGAGCATCTAAACCAACTGAGAATCTCTTGATCTGGCACAGAAATTGGAGAGCTTGAGATTCAAGCGAGAAGCCATCATGACGATATCCGGCAACCCCCAAAAAGCTACTATCCAAATGTATATTTCCTGGTTGAGAGACCATTCCTCCTAATAAAAAGTCAGAAGACTGAGGAAATGCTGCATCCCAATATTTGACCCCTAGAATGAATGGCCAATATTATACAATGATTACTTTTTGCCCAAGAAAGAATGAAAGAAACCTCCATCGTTAGAGAACTCTTGGTTCTCCCTTGATGATTGACATAAGCCATTGTCATGTGTTGTAATGAAAACTGAGGTCTCGAGCTTGAAGAGGAGAAAACTTCGAAGAGCCGTATAAATCACTCAGAGTTATATAACATTGATCTGTAGCCTGGCCTCCAGAGGAAACCAAACTCCTTGCATCTTCTCAGACAGCTCCTTATCCTTGAAGACGCTTACCTGCTTTTACAAATAAGGTGACAGAATCAGAACAGTGAAATACACACAAACATGTCAGTAACAGATGTGTATACATATTAACTGAAATGCATAAATACATACACAAGTATACTCAGGTGATAGGTTTTCTTATACCTTATGTATAACTAAGGTATACCCAATATCACACAATACAAATACTGTGGAGAAACTCTTAACAGAGGCTAATATAAAGACCATATAGTCAATACAAATGTCACAGTATAATGTAACCGCTGTTTATAGGAAGGAGGGGAAGCAGAAGCACTAAGCCACAAAATTGTGCAAACCAGTGTAACCCATTTGTGCCTGTAACTCTGCGCTCTATAGCACTATGAAACCACCGCCCTCCTAAAAGAGTTATAATTTCCATCAGATGTTGGAAAAACTGACCTGTGAAAACATTTGACTGTAAAAAGCAGCGATAGCTCCTTATGTTTGCTAAACTGAAAAAATATGATATTTAACAAGGAGCTACACCTCCATATAGCCGACAGAAAGAAAAAGGTGTTAGCCTCTTATCTGCAGCATAGAACACCAGTAATATCTCAGAATAACACTCTCCCAGAGAGAGAACTATAAATGCTGTTACATGTCTCAATAAAAGAAAACATAATTTATGTAAGAACTTACCTGATAAATTCATTTATTTCATGTAATTGGCAAGAGTCATTGAGCTAGTGACGTATGGGATATAGAATCCTACCAGGAGGGGCAAAGTTTTCCAAACCTCAAAATGCCTATAAATATACCCCTCACCAAACCCACAATTCAGTTTAACGAATAGCCAAGTAGTAGGGTGATAAAGAAAGGAGTAAAAAGCATCAACAAAGGAATTTGGAAATAATTGTGCTTTATACAAAAAATAATAACCACCATAAAAAGGGTGGGCCTCATGGACTCTTGCCAATATGAAAGAAATTAATTTATCAGGTAAGTTCTTACATAAATTATGTTTTCTTTCATGTAATTGGCAAGAGTCCATGAGCTAGTGACATATGGGATATCAATACCCAAGATGTGGAGTCTTCCACTCAAGAGTCACTAGAGAGGGAGGGAATAAAACAAAAACAGCCATATTCCGCTGAGAAAATAATCCACAACCCAAAAATAAGTTTATTTTCACTTTTTGTTCCTTATTCTGACGAAAGGAACGAAAACGGTTAGAAGCCTTAGATTTACCCTTAGGTTTTTTTATACTGAGACAAAAAACTCCTTTTCCTCCAGTGATAGTTGAAATAATAGAATCCAACTGAGAACCAAATAAATTATTACCTTGGAAAGAAAGAGATAGTAATCTAGATTTAGATGTCATATCAGCATTCCAAGATTTAAGCCACAAAGCTCTTCTAGCTAATACAGCTAAAGACATGGATCTAACATCAATTTTGATAATATCAAAAATGGCATCACAAATAAAATGATTAGCATGTTGCAGTAGGCGAACAATGCTAGATATGTCAGAATACAATTCATGTTGCGCTAAATTTTCCAACCAGAAAGTTGATGCAGCCGCAACATCACCCAAAGAAATAGCAGGTCTGAAAAGATGACCTGAATATAAATAGGCCTTCCTTAGATAAGATTCAAGCTTCCTATCTAAAGGATCCTTAAAGGAAGTGCTATCTTCCATAGGAATAGTGGTACGTTTAGCAAGAGTAGAAATAGCCCCATCAACTTTGGGGATTTTTTCCCCAAAACTCTATAGATTTTTGTGGTAAATGATACAATCTCTTAAACCTTGAAGAAGGAATAAAAGAAGTACCTGGCTTATTCCATTCCCTAGAAATCATATCAGAAATAGCCTCAGGAATGGGAAAAACACCTGGAGAAACCACAGGAGGTTTAAAAAAAGCATTTAAACGTTTATTAGACTGAACGTCAATAGGACTGATTACCTCAATATCCAAAGTAATTAACACTTCTTTTAATAAAGAATGCATATACTCTATTTTAAATAAATAAGTAGATTTGTCAGTGTCAATATCTGAGGAAGGATCTTCTGTTTCAGATAGATCCTCATCAGAAGAGGATGAATTATTATGTTGTTGGTCATTTGAAATTTCATCAGCTAAATGAGAAGTTTTAAAAGACCTTTTACGTTTATTAGAAGGTGGAAATGCAGACAAAGCCTTCATAATAGATTCAGAAACAAATTCTTAAAATTTACAGGTATATCATGCACATTAGAAGTTGAAGGAACTGCAACTGGCAATGTACTATTACTGATGGAAACACTATCTGCATGTAAAAGTTTATCATGACAACTATTACAAATGACATTCGGTGGAATAATTTCTACAATTTTACAACAAATGTACTTAACTTTGGTAGAACCGATGTCAGATTCAATGTTTTCTTACAGCGCTGAAAGTGTGGACCTATAGCTCCTGTCTATAGTGGGTCCCCAGGTGCCCACTTTTAGAAAATATGTGTCAAAACGTGGTTTAGAAAGGAGCGCCAAATCTTGGCGAGGTCTGGTGCGGTATAGGTGTGAAAATATGGTATTCTGTCTGAGAAATTGTATAGCGCTATAGCTCAGCTACAATTATGGTAGTTGTGCTGTATAGATGTGTAGGTTTTGATATCTAGATATAAGATCTAAGAGTGGCACAGTTGATACATAAAAGCATTTAATACATATTAAACATATAAAACAAGGGTGTCGTTTAAAATATATTTTAACAGAACGGCAAGAAATAATGTGTAAAAACACATAAACACATAAATATCTATAAAAACACGCGTGTTTTGCTTTTTAGCTGTATGTATAATGTCTCATAAAATTCGTCTCATATATAGTTGTGTTGGCATAAATCTGAAAATAATAAACAATAAAAAATAATAAAAAACAATGAAAAGTAAATAATGTCCAATAATCCCTTCTCAAAGTTAAGAGATATATAAAAAAAGGTTAAGTAGTGTCCAAAAATCCCTTCTCAAAGTTAAGAGATATAAATAGATTTTCACATGTGTATCCAAAAAATAAACTGTCCAAATTTAAGTGTTGTCCAAAAACGTGGTATAAATGAATAGTGCAAATCCAGCAGATTCAAAAGTTCTATTAAAAAAGCTTTGCAAAAAACATTTCAAAGAGACATTTAAAAAACATCAAAATGAAGGTAGAAAAAAAGGTCTATCAAAATATGGTGACAAAGAATAATCCGTGAAGTCAATCCAAAATAGTGATAAAAATAAGTCCAAAAAAGATGTAAAATATCCAAAAGATAAAAAACAAAAAATAAATGATTAGTATGTGCACAAACTAGTGAGAGTGATCCCAAAAAGGGGGCTTATGTGGAGGGGTTATGTTTCCATGTAGAAAAATTATTTGCTGTATAAAAATAAAAAATAGAAAATAAAAATAAGCAAAAATACAAAAATATAAATAAAAATAATCCTAGGGAATCTTCAAACCCTGAAAATAAAAGATAATAACAATAGTGTAATACTGTATTATAATTCAACAATCAAGGAATAAATAGCTCACCATAGCTCTGTCAACGCGTTTCGGCCCTCAAGAGAGGCCTTTATCAAGACTATCTGAGCTATAGCGCTATACAATTTCTCAGACAGAATACCATATTTTCACACCTATACCGCACCAGACCTCGCCAAGATTTGGCGCTCCTTTCTAAACCACGTTTAGAACCGATGTCAGGCAGCAATGTTCCAGCAGAAACTTCAGAGACAGGATCGGATTGGGACATCTTGCTCAATTTAAGAGAAAAAACAACATATAAAGCAAAATTATCCATTTCCTTAAATGACAGTTTAAGGATTAGGAAAAATGCAAAAGCATAGGCCTCTTGATAGAGAAGAAAGCAGGAGGCAAACAACAATGGGGTATTGAAATAATGAAGAAAAATTGGCACCATGTATGACGCACAACGTAACTTAAACTTTTTTGGCGCCAAAAATGACCGGAAATGACACACTTGCGTCACTAATGACGCCGCCGTGTGAAAGATCTCGACGTCACGTATGACGCCGGAAATGACAAAATTGTGTCAAAAACTTAATTTCCCGCGCCAAAAAAATGACGCAATAAAGTCTAACATTTGACGCACCCGCGGGCCTAATACCCGCAAATGCAAAAGTAGTCAAATTGAAAAAGACTAAACCCCAGGTAAGAAACAAATTTCTTAAAGTGTTTATTTTCCCAAATATGAAACTGACAGTCTGCAGAAGGAAATACATGAACCTGACTCATGGCAAATATAAGTACAATACATATATTTAGAACTTTATATAATTTGCATAAAGTGCCAAACCATAGCTGAGAGTGTCTTAAGTAAATGAAAACATACTTACCAAAAGACACCCATCCACATATAGCAGATAGCCAAACCAGTACTAAAACAGTTCTTTAGTAGAGGTAATGGTAAATTTGAGAATATATCGTCGATCTGAAAAGGGAGGTAGGAGATGAATCTCTACGACAGAGAACCCATGAAAAAGACCCCCGTTAGGGAAATCATCGTATTCAATAGGTGATACTCCCTTCACGTCCCTCTGACATTCGCTGTACTCTGAGAGGAATCGGGCTTCAACAATGCTGAGAAGCGCATATCAACGTAGAAATCTTAGCACAAACTTACTTCACCACCTCCATAGGAGGCAAAGTTTGTAAAACTGAATTGTGGGTGTGGTGAGGGGTGTATTTATAGGCATTTTGAGGTTTGGGAAACTTTGCCCCTCCTGGTAGGATTGTATATCCCATATGTCACTAGCTCATGGACTCTTGCCAATTACATGAAAGAAATAAAAGTTTATTCTCATAAATAAAAGGAAAAACTTTAATCATAAGCAGAAGAATCAAACTGAAACAGCTGTCTGAAGAACTTTTCTACCAAAAACTGCTTCCGAAGAAGCAAATACATCAAAATGGTAGAATTTAGTAAATGTATGCAAAGAAGACCAAGTTGCTGCTTTGCAAATCTGATCAACTGAAGCTTCATTCTTAAAAGCCCAAGAAGTAGAAACTGATCTAGTATAATGAGCTGTAATTCTCTGAGGCAGGGATTTACCTGACTCCAAATAAGCTTGACGAATCAAAAGCTTTAAACACGATGCCATAGAAACGGCAGAAGCCTTCTGACCTTTCCTGGAACCAGAAAAGATAACAAATAGACTAGAAGTCCTCCTGAAATCTTTAGTAGCTTCAACATAATATTTCAGAGCTCTCACCACATCCAAATAATGTAAAGATCTCTCCAAAGAATTCTTAGGATTAGGACACAAAGAAGGGACTCTATTAATGTTGTTAGAATTCACAACCTTAGGTAAGAATATATATGAAGTCCGCAAAACTGCCTTATCCTGATGAAAAATCAGAAAAGGAGATTCACAAGAGAGCAGATCATTCAGAAACTCTTCTAGCAGAAGAGATGGCCAAAAGGAAAAACACTTTCCAAGAAAATAGTTTAATGTCCAAAGAATGCATAGGCTCAAATGGAGGAGCCTGTAAAGCCTTCAAAACCAAATTAAGACTCAAAGGAGGAGAGATTGATTTAATAACATGCTTGATACGAACCAAAGCCTGTACAAAACAGTGAATATCAGGAAGCTTAGCAAGTTGTCTGTGGAATAAAACAGAAAGAGCAGAGATTTGTCCCTTCAAGGAACTTGCAGACAAACCTTTATCCAAAGCATCCTGAAGAAACTGTAAAATTCTAGGAATTCTAAAAGAATGCCAGGAGAATTTATGAAAAGAACACCATGAAAACATAATTTATGTAAGAACTTACCTGATAAATTCATTTCTTTCATATTAGCAAGAGTCCATGAGCTAGTGACGTATGGGATATACATTCCTACCAGGAGGGGCAAAGTTTCCCAAACCTCAAAATGCCTATAAATACACCCCTCACCACACCCACAATTCAGTTTAAGGAATAGCCAAGAAGTGGGGTGATAAAAAAGTGCGAAAGCATATAAAATAAGGAATTGGAATAATTGTGCTTTATACAAAAATCATAACCACCCCAAAAAAAGGGCGGGCCTCATGGACTCTTGCTAATATGAAAGAAATGAATTTATCAGGTAAGTTCTTACATAAATTATGTTTTCTTTCATGTAATTAGCAAGAGTCTATGAGCTAGTGACGTATGGGATAATGACTACCCAAGATGTGGATCTTTCCACGCAAGAGTCACTAGAGAGGGAGGGATAAAATAAAGACAGCCAATTCCTGCTGAAAATAATCCACACCCAAAATAAAGTTTAATGAAAAACATAAGCAGAAGATTCAAACTGAAACCGCTGCCTGAAGTACTTTTCTACCAAAAACTGCTTCAGAAGAAGAAAATACATCAAAATGGTAGAATTTAGTAAAAGTATGCAAAGAGGACCAAGTTGCTGCTTTGCAAATCTGATCAATCGAAGCTTCATTCCTAAACGCCCAGGAAGTAGAAACTGACCTAGTAGAATGAGCTGTAATCCTTTGAGGCGGAGTTTTACCCGACTCGACATAGGCATGATGAATTAAAGATTTCAACCAAGATGCCAAAGAAATGGCAGAAGCTTTCTGGCCTTTTCTAGAACCAGAAAAGATAACAAATAAACTAGAAGTCTTTCGGAAAGACTTAGTAGCTTCAACATAATATTTCAAAGCTCTAACAACATCCAAAGAATGCAATGATTTCTCCTTAGAATTCTTAGGATTAGGACATAATGAAGGAACCACAATTTCTCTACTAATGTTGTTAGAATTCACAACTTTAGGTAAAAATTCAAAAGAAGTTCGCAACACTGCCTTATCCTGATGAAAAATCAGAAAAGGAGACTCACAAGAAAGAGCAGATAATTCAGAAACTCTTCTGGCAGAAGAGATTGCCAAAAGGAACAAAACTTTCCAAGAAAGTAATTTAATGTCCAATGAATGCATAGGTTCAAACGGAGGAGCTTGAAGAGCCCCCAGAACCAAATTCAAACTCCAAGGAGGAGAAATTGACTTAATGACAGGTTTTATACGAACCAAAGCTTGTACAAAACAATGAATATCAGGAAGATTAGCAATCTTTCTGTGAAAAAGAACAGAAAGAGCAGAGATTTGTCCTTTCAAAGAACTTGCGGATAAACCTTTATCTAAACCATCCTGAAGAAACTGTAAAATTCTCGGAATTCTAAAAGAATGCCAAGAAAAATGATGAGAAAGACACCAAGAAATAGTCTTCCAGACTCTATAATATATCTCTCTGGATACAGATTTACGAGCCTGTAACATAGTATTAATCACAGAGTCAGAGAAACCTCTTTGACCAAGAATCAAGCGTTCAATCTCCATACCTTTAAATTTAAGGATTTGAGATACTGATGGAAAAAAGGACCTTGCGACAGAAGGTCTGGTCGTAGCGGAAGAGTCCACGGATGGCAAGAGGCCATCCGGACAAGATCCGCATACCAAAACCTGTGAGGCCATGCCGGAGCTACCAGCAGAACAAACGAGCATTCCTTCAGAATCTTGGAGATTACTCTTGGAAGAAGAACTAGAGGCGGAAAGATATAAGCAGGATGATACTTCCAAGGAAGTGATAATGCATCCACTGCTTCCGCCTGAGGATCCCGGGATCTGGACAGATACCTGGGAAGTTTCTTGTTTAGATGAGACGCCATCAGATCTATTTCTGGAAGCTCCCACATTTGAACAATCTGAAGAAATACCTCTGGGTGAAGAGACCATTCGCCCGGATGCAACGTTTGGCGACTGAGATAATCTGCTTTCCAATTGTCTATACCTGGGATATGAACCGCAGAGATTAGACAGGAGCTGGATTCCGCCCAAACCAGAATTCGAGATACTTCTTTCATAGCCAGAGGACTGTGAGTCCCTCCTTGATGATTGATTTATGCCACCATAGTGACATTGTCTGTCTGAAAACAAATGAACGATTCTCTCTTCAGAAGAGGCCAAGACTGAAGAGCTCTGAAAATTGCACGGAGTTCCAAAATATTGATCGGTAATCTCACCTCCTGAGATTCCCAAACTCCTAGTGCCGTCAGAGATCCCCACACAGCTCCCCAACCTGTGAGACTTGCATCTGTTGAAATTACAGTCCAGGTCGGAAGCACAAAGGAAGCCCCCTGAATTAAACGATGGTGATCTGTCCACCACGTTAGAGAGTGTCGTACAATCTGTTTTAAAGATATTAATTGAGATATCTTTGTGTAATCCTTGCACCATTGATTCAGCATACAGAGCTGAAGAGGTCGCATGTGAAAACGAGCAAAGGGGATCGCGTCCGATGCAGCAGTCATAAGACCTAGAATTTCCATGCATAAGGCTACCGAAGGGAATGATTGTGACTGAAGGTTTCGACAAGCTGAAATCAATTTTAGACGTCTCTTGTCTGTTAAAGACAGAGTCATGGACACTGAATCTATCTGGAAACCCAGAAAGGTTACCAAGGTTTCGACAAGCTGAAATCGATTTTAGACGTCTCTTGTCTGTTAAAGACAGAGTCATGGACACTGAATCTATCTGGAAACCCAGAAAGGTTACCCTTGTCTGAGGAATCAATGAACTTTTTGGTGAATTGATCCTCCAACCATGATCTTGAAGAAACAACACAAGTCGATTCGTATGAGATTCTGCTAAATGTAAAGACTGAGCAAGTACCAAGATATCGTCCAAATAAGGAAATACCACAATACCCTGTTCTCTGATTACAGACAGAAGGGCACCGAGAACCTTTGTAAAAATTCTTGGAGCTGTGGCTAGGCCAAACGGCAGAGCCACAAACTGGTAATGCTTGTCCAGAAAAGAGAATCTCAGGAACTGATAATGATCTGGATGAATCGGAATATGCAGATATGCATCCTGTAAATCTATTGTGGACATAAAATGCCCTTGCTGAACAAAAGGCAAGATAGTCCTTACAGTTACCATTTTGAACGTTGGTATCCTTACATAACGATTCAATATTTTTAGATCCAAAACTGGTCTGAAGGAATTCTCCTTCTTTGGTACAATGAAGAGATTTGAATAAAACCCCATCCCCTGTTCCAGAACTGGAACTGGCATAATTACTCCAGCCAACTCTAGATCTGAAACACAATTCAGAAATGCTTGAGCTTTCACTGGACTTACTGGGACACGGGAAAGAAAAAATCTCTTTGCAGGAGGTCTCATCTTGAAACCAATTCTGTACCCTTCTGAAACAATGTTCTGAATCCAAAGATTGTGAACAGAATTGATCCAAATTTCCTTGAAAAAACGTAACCTGCCCCCTACCAGCTGAGCTGGAATGAGGGCCGCACCTTCATGTGGACTTAGAAGCAGGCTTTGCCTTTCTAGAAGGCTTGGATTTATTCCAGACTGGAGATGGTTTCCAAACTGAAACTGCTCCTGAGGATGAAGGATCAGGCTTTTGTTCTTTGTTGAAACGAAAGGAACGAAAACGATTATTAGCCCTGTTTTTACCCTTAGATTTTTTTATCCTGTGGTAAAAAAGTTCCTTTCCCACCAGTAACAGTTGAGATAATAGAATCCAACTGAGAACCAAATAATTTGTTACCCTGGAAAGAAATGGAAAGTAGAGTTGATTTAGAAGCCATATCAGCATTCCAAGTTTTAAGCCATAAAGCTCTTCTAGCTAAAATAGCTAGAGACATAAACCTGACATCAACTCTGATAATATCAAAAATGGCATCACAGATAAAATTATTAGCATGCTGAAGAAGAATAATAATATTATGAGAATCATGATCTGTTACTTGTTGCGCTAAAGTCTCCAACCAAAACGTTGAAGCTGCAGCAACATCAGCCAAAGATATAGCAGGTCTAAGAAGATTACCTGAACACAGATAAGCTTTTCTTAGAAAGGATTCAATTTTCCTATCTAAAGGATCTTTAAACGAAGTACCATCTGACGTAGGAATAGTAGTACGTTTAGCAAGGGTAGAAATAGCCCCATCGACTTTAGGGATTTTGTCCCAAAATTCTAATCTGTCAGACGGCACAGGATATAATTGCTTAAAACGTTTAGAAGGAGTAAATGAATTACCCAATTTATCCCATTCTCTGGAAATTACTTCAGAAATAGCATTAGGAACAGGAAAAACTTCTGGAATAACCACAGGAGATTTAAATACCTTATCTAAACGTTTAGAATTAGTATCAAGAGGACCAGAATCCTCTATTTCTAAAGCAATTAGTACTTCTTTAAGTAAAGAACGAATAAATTCCATTTTAAATAAATATGAAGATTTATCAGCATCAATCTCTGAGACAGAATCCTCTGAACCAGAAGAGTCATCAGAATCAGAATGATGATGTTCATTTAAAAATTCATCTGTAGAGAGAGAAGTTTTAAAAGATTTTTTATGTTTACAAGAAGGAGAAATAACAGACATAGCCTTCTTGATGGATTCAGAAACAAAATCTCTTATGTTATCAGGAACATTCTGCACCTTAGATGTTGAAGGAACTGCAACAGGCAATGGTACATTACTAAAGGAAATATTATCTGCTTTAACAAGTTTGTCATGACAATTAATACAAACAACAGCCGGAGGAATAGCTACCAAAAGTTTACAGCAGATACACTTAGCTTTGGTAGTTCCAGCACTAGACAGCGATTTTCCTGAAGTATCTTCTGACTCAGATGCAACGTGAGACATCTTGCAATATGTAAGAGAAAAAACAACATATAAAGCAAAATTGATCAAATTCCTTAAATGACAGTTTCAGGAATGGGAAAAAATGCCAATAAACAAGCTTCTAGTAACCAGAAGCAAAGAAAAAATGAGACTGAAATAATGTGGAGACAAAAGCGACGCCCATATTTTTTTTATTGCGTCATTCTTGGCGCGGACTTTTATGGCGCAAAAAAATCTTTTCTGTTTCCGGCGTCATACGTGTCGCCGGAAGTTGCATCATTTTTTGACGTCCTTTTGCGCCAAAAATGTCGGCGTTCCGGATGTGGCGTCATTTTTGCCGCCAAAAAGCATTTAGGCGCCAAATAATGTGGGCGTATTATTTGGCGCCTAAATGCTTTTTGGCGGCAAAAATGACGCCACATCCGGAACGCCGACATTTTTGGCGCAAAAGGACGTAAAAAAATGACGCAACTTCCGGCGACACGTATGACGCCGGAAACAGAAAAGATTTTTTTGCGCCATAAAAGTCCGCGCCAAGAATGACGCAATAAAATGAAGAATTTTCAGCCCCCGCGAGCCTAACAGTCCACAGGGAAAAAAAGTCAAATTTTTAAGGTAAGAAAAAATGATTGATTTAAATGCATTATCCCAAATATGAAACTGACTGTCTGAAAATAAGGAATGTTGAACATTCTGAGTCAAGGCAAATAAATGTTTGAATACATACATTTAGAACTTTATAAATAAAGTGCCCAACCATAGCTTAGAGTGTCACAGAAAATAAGATTTACTTACCCCAGGACACTCATCTACATGTTTGTAGAAAGCCAAACCAGTACTGAAACGAAAATCAGCAGAGGTAATGGTATATAAATAAGAGTATATCGTCGATCTGAAAAGGGAGGTAAGAGATGAATCTCTACGACCGATAACAGAGAACCTATGAAATAGACCCCGTAGAAGGAGATCACTGCATTCAAATAGGCAATACTCTCCTCACATCCCTCTGACATTCACTGCACGCGGAGCGCATATCAACGTAGAATCTAGCACAAACTTACTTCACCACCTCCATAGGAGGCAAAGTTTGTAAAACTGAATTGTGGGTGTGGAGAGGGGTGTATTTATAGGCATTTTGAGGTTTGGGAAACTTTGCCCCTCCTGGTAGGAATGTATATCCCATACGTCACTAGCTCATAGACTCTTGCTAATTACATGAAAGAAATTTAAGTTTTCCAAACTTGATAATAAATATTTCTAGAAACAGATTTACGAGTCTGTAACATAGTATCAATCACTGAGTCAGAGAAACTTCTATGACTAAGCACTAAACGTTCAATTTCCATACCTTCAAATTTAATGATTTGAGATCCTGATGGAAAAACGGACCTTGAGATAGAAGGTCTGGCCTTAATGGAAGTGGCCAAGGTTGGCAACGGGACATCCGAACAAGATCCCAATATTAAAACCTGTGAGACCATGCTGGAGCCACCAGCAGCACAAACGATTGCTCCATGATGATTTTGGAGATCACTCTTGGAAAAAAGAACTAGAGGCGGGAAAATAAGGAGGTTGATAACACCAAGGAAGTGTCAAAGCATCCACTGCATCCCCCTGAGGATCCCTGAACCTGGACAGGTAGCTGGGAAGTTTTTTATTTAGATGAGATGCCATCAGATCTATTTCTGGAAGCCCCCACATCTGAAAAATTTGAGAAAACACATCTGGGTGGAGAGACCATTCTCCCGGACGTAAAGTGTACTGAGATAATCCGCTTCCCAATGGTCTATACCTGGGATATGAACCGCAGAAATTAGACAGGAGCTGGATTCCGCCCAAACAAGTATCCAAGATACTTCTTTTATAGCTTGAGGACTGAGTCCCACCCTGATGATTGACATACGCCACAGTTGTGATATTGTCTGTCTGAAAACAAATTAACTGTTCTCTCTTTAACACTGAAGAGCCCTGAGAATCGCACAGAGTTCCAAAATATTGATTGGTAATCTCTCCTCTTGAGATTTCCAAACCCCTTGTGCTGTCAGAGATCCCCAAACAGCTCCCCAACCTGAAAGACTTGCATCTGTTGTGATCACAGTCCAGGTTGGACGAACGAAAGAGGCCCCTAAAATTATACGATGGTGATATAACCACCAAGTCAGAGAAAGTCGAACATTGGGATTGAAGGCTATTAATTGTGATATCCTTGTATAACCCCTGCACCATTGGTTCAGCATACAAAGCTGGAGAGGTCTCATATGAAAACGAGCAAAGGGGATTGCGTCCGATGCTGCAGTCATCGGACCTAAAACTTCCATGCACATGACTGAGACTGAAGGTTCCGACAGGCTGTAACCAATTTTAAACGTCTCTTGTCTTTTGTCTTGTCTGACAAAGTCATGGACACTGAATCTATCTGGAAACCTAAAGAGGTTACCTTTGTCTGAGGAATCAAATAACTTTTTGGTAAATTGATCCTTCAACCATGTCTTCGAAGAAACAACACTAGTTGATTTGTGTGAGATTCTGCAGATTGTAAAGACTGAGCGAGTACCAAGATATCGTCCAAATAAGGAAACACCGCAATAACCCGCTCAGGGCACTGAGAACCTTTGAAAAGATCCTTGGAACTGTCGCTAGGCCAAAAGGAAGAGCAACAAATTGGTAATGCTTGTCTAGAAAAGAGAATATCAGGAACTGATAGTGATCCGGATGAATCGGAATATGAAGATATAAATCCTGTAAGTCTATTGTGGACATATAATGCCTTAGCTGAACAAAAGGCAGAATAGTCCTTATAGTCACCATTTTGAAAGTTGGTACTCTTACATATCGAATCAAAATCTTTAGATCCAGAGCTGGTCTGAATGAATTTTCTTTCTTTGGGACAATGAACAGATTTGAATAAAACCCCAGACCCTGTTCCTGAAACTGAACTGGCATGATTACCCCTGAAAACTCCAGGAAAGCCTGAGCCTTTACTGGGTTTGCCGGAATGCGTGAGAGAAAAAAATCTTCTCACAGGCGGTCTTACTATGAATCCTATTCTGTACCCCTGAGAGACAATACTCTGAATCCAATGATTTTGGACCGAATTAATCCAAACATCTTTGAAATTTTTAATCTGCCCCCTACCAGCTGAGCTGGAATGAGGGCCGCACCTTCATGCAGACTTGGGGGCTGGCTTTGATCTCTTAAATGGCTTGGATTTATTCCAATTTGAAGAAGGTTTCAATTTGGAAACAGATTCCTTGGGGGAAGGATTAGGTTTCTGTTCCTTATTTTGTCAAAAGGAACGAAAACGGTTAGAAGCTTTAGATTTACCCTTAGGTCTTTTATACTTAAGCAAAAAAACTCCCTTCCCCCCAGTGACAGTTGAAATTATTGAATCCAACCGAGAACCAAATAATTTATTACCTTGGAAAGAAAGATAGCAATCTGGACTTAGAAGTCATATCAGCATTCCAAGATTTGAGCCACAAAGCTCTTCTAGCTAAAACAGCTAAAGACAGATTTAACATAAATTTTGATAATATCAAAAATGCCATCACAAATGAAATTATCATGTTGAATCAACTTAACAATGCTAGACAAATCATGATCCGATACTTGTTGCGCTAAAGTTTCCAACCAAAAAGTTGAAGCAGCTGCAACATCAGCCAAAGAAAATTGCAGGCCTAAGAAGATGACCTGAATATAAATAAGCCTTCCTTAGATAAGATTCAAGTTTCCTATCTAAAGGATCTTTAAAAGAAGTACTATCTTCCATAGGAATAGTAGTACGTTTAGCAAGAGTAGAGATAGCCCCATCAACTTTGGGGATCTTTTCCCAAAATTCTAATCTAACTGCTGGCAAAGGAAACCATTTTTTAAACCTTGAAGAAGGAATAAAAGCAGTACCAGGCCTATTCCATTCTTTAGAAATCATATTAGAAATAGCATAAGAAACTGGAAAAACCTCTGGAATAACCACAGGATGTTTATAAACAGAATTTAAACGTTTACTAGTTTTAATATCAAGAGAACTAGTTTCCTCCATATCTAATGTAATTGACACTTTTTCTTTTTTAACAAAGAACGAATATACTCCATTTTAAATAAATAAGAGGATTTGTCAGTGTCAATATATGAGGCAGGATTTTCTGAATCAGATAGAGCCTCATCAGAGAAGGCTAAATCAGTATGTTACCGGTCATTTGAAATTTCATCAACTTTATCAGAAGTTTTAAAAGACCTTTTACGTTTATTAGAAGGCGGAATGGCAGACAAAGCCTTCTGAATAGAATCAGAAATAAATTCTTTTATATTTACTGGTATATCTTGAGCATTAGATGTTGAGGGAACAGCAACAGGTAATGAACTACTATTGATGGATACATTTTCTGCATTTAAAAGTTTATCATGACAACAATTACAAACCACAGCTGGAGGTATAACCTCCACATGATTACAACAAATGCACTTAGCTTTGGTAGAACTGTTATCAGGCAGCAGGGTTCCAACAGTGATTTCTGAGACAGGATCAGATTGAGACATCTTGCAAATGTAAGAGAACAAAACAACATATAAAGCAAAATTATCAATTTCCTTATATGGCAGTTTCAGGAATGGGAAAAAATGCAAACAGCATAGCCCTCTGACATAGAAAAAAGGCAAGAGTCAAATAGGAATGGGGTCTTAAATAATGAAAATATTTGGCGCCAAGTATGACGCACAACAAACAGAAAAATATTTTTTGGCGCCAAAAACGTCCGGAAACGACACACTCGCGTCAGATGACGCAACCTTGTGAAGGACTCGGCGTCAACTAAGACGCCGGAAATTACGGAAATTCACCAAGAATGACGCAATAAACTTTGGCATTTTGCGCCCTCGCAAGCCTAATTCTGCCCACGAACTTAAAAAAGACAGTCAATTTGAAAAAGAGACTATACCCCAGGTAAGAAATACTTTTTTTATAAAAAAGCATTTCCCAGATATGAAACTGACAGTCTGCAAAAGGAAATATACTGAAAACCTGAATCATGGCAAATATAAGTACAATACATACATTTAGAACTTTATATAAATACATAAAGTGCCAAACCATAGCTGAGAGTGTCTTAATTAACCAAAAAATATTTACCAAAAGACACCCATCCACATATAGCAGATAGCCAAACCAGTACTGAAACGGTTATCAGTAGAGGTAATGGAATATGAGAGTATATCGTCAATCTGAATAAGGGAGGTAGGAGATGAATCTCTATGACCGATAACAGAGAAATTATGAAATAGATCCCCGTGAGGAAAACCATTGCATTCAATAGTTGATACTACCTTCACATCCCTCTGACATTCACTGTACTCTGAGAGGAATCGGGCTTCAAAAATGCTGAGAAGCGCATATCAACGTAGAAATCTTAGCACAAACTTACTTCACCACCTCCATAGGAGGCAAAGTTTGTAAAACTGAATTGTGGGTGTGGTGAGGGGTGTATTTATAGGCATTTTGAGGTTTGGGAAACTTTGCCCCTCCTGGTAGGATTGTATATCCCATAAGTCACTAGCTCATGGACTCTTGCCAATTACATGAAAGAAATGTGTGTCCCCTAGCCCACATGTACAAAGACTAATTTACCTGCTAAGAAGCCTGCGGGCTGTGAATGTAAGTGACATACTTACCTGTGTAACACTCACTGTGCTTACCCAGCTGCATACATCCTGCGTCCAATAGAAGAGTCCAAGTTCGCTGACACTAGATCTTGCATAGAAGATACCCTGGCAAAGCCAACAGGAGGAGACTGCAGAACCAGTCCCAGCGACACCTGTGGCAGGCTTGTGAAAAACGCCCTCAGAAGAATTACTTTCACTGCCTATATCACAGCTTTACATCCTTCTGCCCTTTTCTTGGTCCTCAGAGGGAAAACAGACCTCAAAGCAGTTTGAGAACCTCTTTTCATAAAGAAGTCTAAGCACATCACATTTTCACCTCCTCCTTTGAAAGCCAAAAGTAAGACTGAAGAGAATCAGAAAGTGGGAGGGATTATAGCTTTTGTTATGTTGGGTAATTTTTGACTGCCTCCTAGTGGAGTGGAGTTTAATCCCATATGTTAAGGCTCGTGGACTCTTACCACCTTATGAAAGAAAAAAATCTACAGAACTTTTTACAAAAAACAGAATTTATGCTTACCTGATAAATTACTTTCTCTTGCGGTGTATCCAGTCCACGGATTCATCCTTACTTGTGGGATATTCTCATTCCCTACAGGAAGTGGCAAAGAGAGCACAAAGCAAAGCTGTCCATATAGCTCCCCCTCTGGCTCCGCCCCCCAGTCATTTGACCGACGGTTAGGAGAAAGAGGAGAAACCATAGGGTGCAGTGGTGACTGTAGTTTAAACAAGAAATTTTAACCTGACTAACCAGGGCGGGCCGTGGACTGGATACACCGCAAGAGAAAGTAATTTATTAGGTAAGCATAAATTCTGTTTTCTCTTGCAAGGTGTATCCAGTCCACGGATTCATCCTTACTTGTGGGATACCAATACCAAAGCTTTAGGACACGGATGAAGGGAGGGAACAAGACATGTACCTTAAACGGAAGGCACCACTGCTTGCAAACCCTTTCTTCCAAAAATAGCCTCCGAAGAAGCAAAAGTATCGAATTTGTAAAATTTGGCAAAAGTATGCAGTGAAGACCAAGTCGCTGCCTTACAAATCTGTTCAACAGAAGCCTCATTCTTGAAGGCCCAAGTGGAAGCCACAGCTCAGGTGGAATAAGCTGTAATTCGTTCAGGAGGCTGCTGCCCAGCAGTCTCATAAGCCAATCGGATGATGCTTTTCAACCAGAAGGAAAGAGAGGTAGCCGTCGCTTTTTGACCTCTCCTCTTACCAGAATAGACAACAAACAAAGATGATGTTTGTCTGAAATCCTTAGTTGCTTGTAAATAGAATTTCAAAGCACGAACCACATCAAGATTGTGTAAAAGCCGTTCCTTCTTAGAAGCTGGATTAGGACACAGAGAAGGAACCATGATTTCCTGGTTAATGTTCTTATTAGAAACAACTTTAGGAAGAAAACCAGGTTTGGTACGCAAAACCACCATATCTGCATGGATCAAAAACAAAACTTTCCAAGATAATAACTTAATATCTATGGAATGTAAAGGTTCAAACGGAACCCCTTGAACTGAAAGAACTAAATTTAGACTCCATGGAGGAGCCACAGGTTTATAGACAGGCTTGATTCTGACTAACGCCTGTGCAAACGCTTGAACATCTGGTACTTCTGCCAGACGCTTGTGTAAAAGGATAGACAGAGCGGATATCTGCCCCTTTAAGGAACTAGCTGATAAACCTTTCTCCAATCCTTCTTGGAGAAAAGACAATATCCTTGGAATCCTAATCTTACTCCACGAGTAACCCTTGGATTCACACCAACAAAGATATTTCCGCCATATCTTATGGTAAATTTTCCTGGTGACAGGTTTTCTAGCTTGGATCAGAGTATCTATGACTGATTCAGAGAACCCACGCTTGGATAGAATTAAGCGTTCAATCTCCAAGCAGTCAGCTGCAGAGAAACTAGATTTGGATGCTTGAATGGACCCTGCATTAGAAGATCCTGCCTCATTGGCAGTGTCCATGGTGGGACAGACGACATGTCCACTAGGTCTGCATACCAAGTCCTGCGTGGCCACGCAGGCGCTATCAGAATTACCAAGGCCTTCTCCTGTTTGATTCTGGCTACCAGCCAAGGGAGAAGGGGAAACGGTGGAAAGACATAGGCCAGATTGAAGGACCAAGGCGCTACTAGAGCATCTATCAATGCCGCCTTGGAGTCCCTGGACCTGGAACCGTAAAGAGGAAGTTTGGTGTTCTGACGGGACGCCATCAGATCCAACTCTGGAATGCCCCATAGCTGAGTCAGCTGAGCAAATACCTCCGGGTGGAGTTCCCACTCCCCCGGGTGAAAAGTCTGACGACTTAGGAAATCCGCTTCCCAGTTGTCTACTCCTGGGATGTGAATTGCAGATAGATGGCAAGAATGTTCCTCCGCCCACCTGATTATCTTGGTTACTTCCTTCATCGCTAAGGAACTCTTTGTTCCTCCCTGATGATTTATGTATGCTACAGTCGTGATGTTGTCCGACTGAAATCTGATGAACTTGGCCACCGCTAGATGAGGCCATGCCTGGAGCGTGTTGAATATCGCTTTCAGTTCCAAAATGTTTATCGGGAGAAGAGACTCTTCCCGAGACCATAGGCCCTGAGCTTTCAGGGAGCCCCAGACCGCGCCCCAGCCTAACAGACTGGCGTCGGTCTTTACAATGATCCACTCTGGTCTGCGGAAGCATATTCCCTGCGACAGGTGATCCTGAGACAACCACCAGAGAAGAGAATCTCTGGTTTTCTGGTCCAGTTGGATTTGAGGAGACAAATCTGCATAATCCCCATTCCACTGTTTGAGCATGCACAATTGCAGTGGCCTGAGATGAATTCGAGCAAAAGGGACTACGTCCATTGCTGCTATCATTAATCCAATTACCTCCATGCACTGAGCTACAGATGGCCGAGGAATGGAATGAAGAACTCGGCAAGTACTTAGAAGCTTTAACCTTCTGACCTCCGTCAGAAATATTTTCATTTCTACCGAGTCTATTAATGTTCCCAGGAAGGGAACCCTTGTGAGCGGGGACAGAGAACTTTTTTCGGTGTTCACCTTCCACCCGTGAGACCTTAGAAAGGCCCGAACAATATCCGTATGAGCCTTGGCTCTGGGAAAAGACGCCTGTATTAAGATGTCGTCCAGATAAGGTGCTACTGCAATGCCCCGCGGTCTCAGTACCGCTAGAAGGGACCCTAGCACCTTTGTGAAAATTCTGGGAGCGGTGGCCAACCCGAAGGGAAGGGCCACGAACTGGTAATGCTTGTCCAGAAAAGCGAACCTTAGGAACTGATGGTGATCTTTGTGGATAGGAATATGAAGGTACGCATCCTTTAGATCCACGGTAGTCATATATTGACCTTCCTGGATCATCGGTAAGATTGTCCGAATGGTTTCCATCTTGAAAGATGGAACTCTGAGGAATTTGTTTAGAATTTTTAGATCCAGGATTGGTCTGAAAGTTCCTTCCTTTTTGGGAACCACAAACAGGTTTGAGTAAAAACCCAGTCCTTGTTCTGTAATTGGAACTGGATATATCACTCCCATCTTGAGTATATCTTCTACACAGCGTAAGAACGCCTCTTTCTTTGTTTGGTCTGTAGACAGACGAGAAATGTGGAACCTTCCCCTTGGAGGAGAGTCCTTGAATTCTAGAAGATATCCCTGAGCAACTCTCTCTAATTCCCAGGGATCGGGAACATCTCTTGCCCAAGCCTGAGCAAAGAGAGAGAGTCTGCCCCCTACCAGATCCGGTCCCGAATCGGGGGCTACCCCTTCATGCTGTCTTAGTAGCAGCTGCAGGCTTCTTGGCCTGTTTACCCTTGTTCCAGCCCTGCAAAGGCTTCCAGGTTGCCTTGGGCTGTGAAGTGTTACCCTCTTGCTTTGCAGTAGCAGAGGCTGAAGCAGGACCGCTCCTGAAGTTGCGAAAGGAACGAAAATTAGCCTTGTTTTTAGCCTTAAAAGGCCTATCTTGCGGGAGGGCATGGCCCTTTGAACCAGTGATATCCGAAATAATCTCTTTCAACTCGGGCCCGAAAAGGATCTTTCCCTTAAAAGGAATATTCAGTAATTTTGTTTTAGACGACACGTCGGCCGACCATGATTTAAGTTAAAGCGCTCTGCGCGCCATGATGGCAAAACCAGAATTTTTCGCTGCTAACTTAGCTAATTGCAAAGCGGCATCTGTGATAAAAGAATTAGACAGCTTTAGAGCCTTAATTCTATCCATAATTTCGTCATATGAGGTCTCCGTCTGGAGCGACTCCTACAGCGCCTCATACCAGAAAGCCGCTGCAGTAGTTACAGGAATAATGCAGGCAATAGGTTGGAGAAGGAAACCTTGTTGAACAAATATTTTCTTTAGTAAACCACCTAATTTTTTATCCATAGGATCTTTGAAAGCACAACTGTCTTCAATTGGTATGGTTGTGCACTTGGCTAGTGTGGAAACTGCCCCCTCTACCTTAGGGACCGTCTGCCACGCGCCTCGCCTGGGATCAGTTATGGGGAACATTTTCTTAAAGATAGGTGGGGGAACAAAAAGGTACACCTGGTCTTTCCCACTCCCTAGCAACGATATACGCCACCCTCTTAGGGATCGGAAACGCATCAGTGTATACAGGGACTTCTAGATATTTGTCCATTTTACACAATTTCTCTGGGACCACCATAGGGTCACAATCATCCAGAGTTGATAAGACCTCCCTAAGCAGTACGCGGAGGTGTTCCAATTTAAATGCTAGTGAATCTGATTCTGCCCGCTGAGAAACTTTTCCTGAATCAGAAATTTCTCGCTCAGACATAACATCCCTCGCCCCTACTTCAGAGTGTTGTGAGGGTACATCACATAAGCCTCCCAAAGCTTCCGACTGCTCCTCATCTGTTCTCAAAACCGAGCTATCGCGCTTTTTTGGGAAAGCTGGCAGTTTGGATAGAAAGGCCGCAAGGGAATTATCCATGACTGCCGCCAGTTGTTGCAATGTAATCAGTGCTAATGCACTAGAGGTACTAGGTATCGCTGGAGCGGGCGTAACTGGAGATGACACATGGGGAGAGGAAGGCGGACTATCCTCATTACCCTCAGTCAAAGAATCATCTAGGGCTATATTTTTAAGTGACACAATATGATCTTTAAAGTGTATAGACACATTAGTGCACTTGGGACACATCTTGAGTGGGGGTTCCACCATGGCTTCTGAACACATAGAACAAGGCTTTTCCTTAGTGTCAGACATGTTTAACAGATTGGTATTATACACAAGCAGGCTTGGAAAAACCCTTTATGTAATAAAAAATACAATTTGCAATAAATGGTACTGTGCCTTTAAGATAATAAAAGCGCACACAATTTTACAAAACAGTGAAAAATGAACCAAATCTCTTGAAATTTTTACAGTATGTGCCTAATGCTTCGATATGGTTGCACAGTAAGTTTCAGCCTGATTAACCCTTTAATGCCCAAACCGGAGCCGCCTAAAGCAAACAACCGGTTAATAAACTACAGCCCCTTGCCACAGCAGCCTGCTGTGGCCCTACCTTCCCTTAAGGATTGAATTTGAGAAAATCAAGCCTCCTGGAGTCCTCAAGCAGTCTCTGGACCCATGTGAAGCAGCATGCAGGGAAATCTTGTCAGAATAATCTGCGCAACTGAGGTGCGAAATTAGGCCCCTCCCACTCCACAGCTGTGGGGCCTTCAGAACCCAATTTAGGTGACTAAAAATAATGCCATGTGGAATAAAACCCCAATAAACACATCAAAAGTGCTTAAAAGTGTCAATAAAGAGTATTTTTCTAAACAAAATAATCAATTGCCCTGTTAAAGTGATAACCAGTCTATTGAGCCCACTTAAATAAGCCTCTAGTTCTATACTAAGTTTCAGAACATGGCTTACCCTTCCCACATGGGGAATCTTGTCAGTCTTCTAGCATTATCTTGTCTTGACTAGAAAAAAAGATGACTGAAACATACCTCAAAGCAGTTAAGCCTGCAAACTGTTCCCCCCAACTGAAGTTTTCTGGTACTCCTCAGTCCTGTGTGGGAACAGCAATGGATTTTAGTTACAACATGCTAAATAATTTTCCTCTCAGCAGAATTCTTCATCATATTTCTGCCAGAGAGTAAATAGCACAAACCGGTACTATTTAAAAATAACAAACTTTTGATTGAAGATATAAAAATTACAAATCTAACACCACATTCACTTTACCCTCCCGTGGAGATGCTACTTGTTAGAGCGGCAAAGAGAATGACTGGGGGGCGGAGCCAGAGGGGGAGCTATATGGACAGCTTTGCTGTGTGCTCTTTGCCACTTCCTGTAGGGAATGAGAATATCCCACAAGTAAGGATGAATCCGTGGACTGGATACACCTTGCAAGAGAAATAAATGCTTTTATTTTATAATTCTATGCAAACCCATCTGGTAAGTTCATGCTTACTAAGTCTAAAGCCTAAGAGAACCACATTTTTAAGGCATAAGAACAACAGAATTAATGAAGCACTGTGTGATCTAAAGTGTGAAATGCATATATTATGTCAGAAATTCATTACATTTTTTTCACTTTCATATACTGCAAAAATTAAAATGTTTAACACTTTTTTTGTATAACTGGAACACAAATCTTTTTTTTGAGAATGCTGTTAAGATCAGAAAACCAAGCCATGTGAAGCAGACAGATAATGTAACCCCTTGCTATGTAATGTTCTGCAGCCAAGTAGCTAAACATCAAAATATCACAACAAGAGAAGCTGAGACCATTAAATGTGTATAAAAACTAGTAAGGCAGGGGTTAACAAATCGAGGATTCAGTTAGTCAACGCCTAGAATTCTATCCCAGCACCTCTTTATTCTACATATGTACATACACCTATATCCAAAATCATTTTCCTTACACTTCTAAAAAGCTGGAACCTATGTTAATTTCTAAAATGATCAAACTCTGATCTAAAGGCTGTTTTATGTAACTGAGAAGAATATCAGTGATCGACCAGCGGCATCTTGGGAAAAAGTTTGAGAAGCAGAAATCATGTTGCTGGGCTGTGGATTTCTCATAATTACAGAATAATTGCAACTCATTTTAAGAGTGAGTGCTGTTTTGCTAACAACCATATAGGTATAAAATATTTGTATTATATCTATAAACATTTGTAACACTATGCAGATCATGTATGATTACTTGCTAACTGCTTAGAACGTGTCTCTAGTGATTGTTCCTTGTATCATAACTTCAGAAATAAAGAGGATTAATAGGGGCTGTGTAGAAAATAAGAAGGCTCCTTTGCCAGTTGTTTACAGGAAAGCAGATAGCTTGGTTGAGACAATGTGGTTAGGAGAAAGAAGTGTGTTAAATCGCTACCTTGGTGCCAGAAGGCAGGAGCGGGTGCCCTTAGGACTCGTCAGATAGACTGCAAGGTCTCCTCGGCGGTTGTATGACAAGGTCAACCTGGCCTGAACGTGCTCCAAAGTACTGATATAATTAGACATCCCAGAGCAGGGTTCAATTTTGCGTCTTACTTCTAAACGACTCCCAATGTCCCTAAAAAAAAACAAAACAAAAACAAAACACAGAAGCAAATTAAGAAGCAGAATTACTAATATATACTGATAAGAGACAAAATGAGATAAAGATATCATTTATTTAAAGGGACATTATACACTAGATTTTTCTTTGCATAAACGTTTTGTAGATAATCCATTTATATAGCCCATACAGTTTTTTTTTTTATTTTTTTAAATGTATAGTTTTGCTTATTTTTAAATAACACTGCTCTGATTTTCAGACGCCTAACCAAGCCCCAAAGTTTTAGGAGAATATCAACGTATACCTACTCCAGCTTGTTTCTGTTTGTGTAAAGGGTCTTTTCATATGCAGAGGAAGGGGGGAGTGTCTTATTTCCCACTTGCAGTGGGTGTTCCAGTAACCTTTTAAACAGAGCTAAACTGGAGGCTTCTAAGTAAGTTTTTAAACAGTTTTATACTGGATTTTTATATCAGTATCTGTGCATCTTATAGTAGTGTCTATTACATGCAGTTATATAAAAATTGGTGTATACAGTCCCCTTAAGTCCCTGATTAACCTATGATGACCTGTATTATCACACAGCTTGATAACTGGATACAGCAAATAAAAACAATACGCGTAAGAATACAAAGCAGATAATCTGTTTACTTCTAGCTACTCAAGGATTTTATGTTACGTTGTGTTCTTTACATTATTTCAAAAATATTTTGAAATCAACAATATGTAAATTGTTTTTAAAGAAGTGAAAGTTTCAGGAAATGTGCACTAGTCATACATTTATTTTTTCTATATATAATTGGTTGATAGGTTTGTGACAATTTATTGGTGGTCTAAAAAGAACATTGCAGTTTAATTGTGATACTTTAAAATAGAACAGAGCAAATATCAAATACAGAACGTATTTAGTGTCCCTTTAACTATGTATGGCTAGACATTATATGGGGGAACACAAGTCTAAGATCAATGTAACTTTAAGAAACATTCAATTTAACATAACAAAAGCACAGTATAGTAGCATTTAAAGGGTAAAGCACTGTAGTTTACATTTATATATTTTATTATGTTGTAATGTTTAATTTATTTTTTTGTATTTAAAGGGACAGTTTACTCAAAAATTTTCTCCCCTTTAATTTGTTCCCAATGATCCACTTTACCTGCTGGAGTGTATTAAATTGTTTACAAGTAGCTCCTTTACCTTTATATTGGCATTTGAAATTGTTAATTTAGCATGTGGTATCCCCACCTATTCTGAAAGTTTGTGGCCGCGCGTACCAGCTATAGATAAGCTTTGTAAACACAGCCAGCAGAAGAAATTTCACTCCCAGTGCGATATAGCAGAGATAAGGTAATACAATGTTGATTTTCCATTGTTCTCTCAAAGTACTGGTGATTGTTTTAAGGACAGATATAAGATAAAGAAGCAGTTATATGAACACAATGTGATATAGTAATGACATCTGATTATATCTACAAGCTCAACCCATTTTATTAGGTTGTGGCTTCAAAACAAAAAATCAGAGCTTTAATATACACAAATAAGCCTTAAAAAGCTAATTTTCATACAATTTTTACTCTGCAGTTGGTAAAAAAAGCAATTGTAAAAACATTAAGGGAAAAACTATTTTACAGTATACTGTCCCTTTAACATCCGGTGGCCCCAGAATTCAAATCTATCCCTGGTCTAACAGGGCCACATCCGAGTTTCTCAAATCCTGGCACAATTGAAGCATTTCAGTTTTAGGGACCACATGAGCTGATTTTTAACCTTGGTTAGAATTTTACATAAATGAGGCACTTATCTTGTCAGCATGAGCCTTTCTGCCAATGGAGTGATGGGACGCACACAACTGACCATGCTGAATTACATTCAATTTAAACTTTTGCTTAAATGGTCATAAAACCCCAACATTTTCTTTTATGATTCAGAGAACGCATAAAATTTTAAAACAACCTTCCAATTTACTTATATTATTAAATTTGGTTAATATGCGTGGTATCCTTTGTTGAAGGAGTAGCAAAGATAGGTGAGCGAATAACAATAGGCATATATGTGCAGCCCCCAATCAGCAACCAGCTCCCAGCAGTTAATTGCTACTCCTGAGCCTACCTAGGTATGCTTTTCAACAAAAGAAAAACAAAAGAATTAAGCAAATTAGATAACTGAAGTAGATTGTGAAGTTGTTTCTTTTAAATGATGTGCTCTATCTGAATCATGAAAAAACAAACAAATTGGCTTTTATATCCCTTTAAAACAAAATTGGTTTGCACATTAGAAATTAATCAAACTGTGATATTTAACTGGGAAAGCCAAACTTGTGCACTCATTTTTTGTGAGTGCATGAACACGATTCTCTTAAAGAACATCTCTCTGGGAATATTACTCAGATCTGGTGTATCAGAAGGCTCAAAAGATTAACACCCAGCTACATTCCATGAAAATGATTACAGCCATTTCAGCTGTAAATTTCTAATCATTTTTCATAACATAGCACCAAACCGGAACAAAGAACTACAATAACCCCCATGTTTGCTCTAAAAAGTAATGGAACAAACTTCTAGATATTGTAGTTTGAAAAACCTTCAATTAACTGTTCCCAAATATATAAGCATTAGAAAATAACGGTTTAGAACGGGAGCACTGTTGGCATGTAAACAATCACTGCGCTGTCAAGCAACTATTATATATAGTCATTAGAGCCAGTTTGCTTTACCTTAGCCACAAGAGGAACAGGAACGGTTTCTCTCTCCCATTCATGCTCAAGCGCGCAGAAGCCACACTAAATCTCTGGCTGTGACCCAGTGAGGTGTGAATGGTGTGTGTGTTTAAATCCCCCAAAGAGCTAAAGCCAAGTAACACAGAGCCTTTTTCTGAAGGCTCATAGTGCATTTAGTTCTTGGTAAGGAATAACTTTAGCTCTGACACCAGTAACCGTATCCTTTTACGTCTTCTGTGTAAAACATAAAATGTAATGTAGAGTTTCTGCAACCTAACAAGACAGCATTTTTTAGACTGCAATTCACAGCGTGCTCCCCTGACTACCTGGGCAATTAACCTCTTTACTACTGGAATGGGATGTAGAACGACATGAAGCCGCATCACAACAGTATACTGATTTGCATGGATAAAGGGCAAAGTCATTAATTGCATGCTCTGTAAGCAGGGAAACCATTAAAGTGTGCTCAGTTGCTGCTCTGGGATTCTTAAAAGCAATGCTCCATTTTTGTGCAAAAACAAATGAGGACACTGTATTGCTAAATTATGAGTAACCTTTTTTTAGTAGAGGTGAAAAAGACAAAATCAATAAGGGAATTTGAAACAACAATAGAGATTTATACCTTTTCTTATATTCCAGGAAGTAAAAATATGAACCATTTGAAGGAACAAAAATATTTAGTGCTCCAAGACAGGATATTCTATTTAAAGGGACAGTCTAGGCCAAAATAAACTTTCATGATTCAGATAGAGCATGTAATTTTAAACAATTTTCCAATTTACTTTTATCACCAATTTTGCTTTGTTCTCTTGGTATTCTTAGTTGAAAGCTTAACCTAGGAGGTTCATATGCTAATTCTTAGACCTTGAAGCCCACCTCTTTCAGATTGCATTTTAACAGTTTTTCACTACTAGAGGGTGTTAGTTCACGTATTTCATATAGATAACACTGTGCTCGTGCACGAGAAGTTATCTGGGAGCAGGCACTGATTGGCTAGACTGCAAGTCTGTCAAAAGAACTGAAAAAAGGGGCAGTTTGCAGAGGCTTAGATACAAGATAATCACAGAGGTTAAAAGTATATTATTATAACTGTGTTAGTTATGCAAAACTGGGGAATGGGTAATAAAGGGATTATCTGTCTTTTAAAACAATAAAAATTCTATGGTAGACTGTCCCTTTAACCAATTCAAAACACAAGGAAACTACATTTATTGTAACTATAAACCTTTTATTCTCTCATATTCTCTATTGTTCAATAGTAACAAAGAAATTCATATAAAGGCATAAGTAGGGGTTAAAAAAAGCTGGTTGTGTGGGACTTTTATATTGATGGCTGCCTGTGAAGTTATGTTCATTTATATGTGAAACACTTCGATCAGGAAGAAAGACCACTTATCAAGATGAAACCTTCTTTAGCTGGTTAGATTTGCCCCTTCATAATTATGATGCAAACTGAGGCAGAGGTTTCAGAAACCTTTCTGTACATCTATGCTCTGACGGAAAACAAAAACCCAGAGAAAGAGGAACCCAGAGCATAATCCTCAGCTATCAAACCCTTTAAACTTTGGACAAAGGGATATGGATATTCATTTCTTTGTGTACTAAAACATAGATTGTATGTTTTAAATGCATCTAAAACGGCAATTTATCCTAATCATAGTTTTGCATATCAAGAGCAGACTCTTAAAGAGGGTTTTTTAAATGGGTTCCCAGTCTCCTTTTTTTGACCAATTTGGAATTCCACACCACAGGTAAATAACCTTATGCACCGGTCTAGACAACTATTGTAGAGAACTACCCAAATTAGCCTTCCCACAAAAAAAAATATGCTCATGCAAACTGCTTTATGCATCAGTTTTTGGAAAAATTAATGTTCCACTGCTAAATAATCCAATGTTTTTGTCAGCATGAACCTCTCCATCAATAGAGCAATGGTAAGCACACAACTGATAATGCTGAATTAGATTTAAAACAGCTTTTGTTTAAAGGGACACGAAACCCCACATTTTTCTTTCATGATTTATATAGAACATAACATTTTAAATAACTTTCCAATTTACCTCTATTATCTAATTTGATTAATTTTTGAGGTATACTTTGTTATAAAAGCATACCCTAGGTAGGCTCGGTAGCTAGCTGCCGATTGGTGGCTGCACATATATGTCTTTTGTTATTGGCTCACCTGATGTGTTCAGCTCCCAGTAGTACATTGCTGCTCCTTTAATAAAGGATATTATGAGAATGAAGCAAAAAATATTGGAAAGTTGTTTAAAATGACATGCATTTACATTACATTGTGAAATAAATATTTTGGGTTTCATGCCACCTTTAAGATTGTTTTACTATATTTAAAGGGACATGCCCAAAATGTTCAGTGTAACAAAGGAAGATATTTTACCTCAAAAAAAGGACAGTTCACTGTTAAATTGTTTTTCCATGATTGTGTTCCCAAAGACTTGTTATACCAGCTGCAGCATATAAAATGTATGAGAAATTAATAATTTATGCTTCTTTTTGCAAAATAAATAAATGGGTTTTTTGAAACCACAGCCCATCAAAATAGGTTTGGCATGCTGACAGATCTTATCGTATCACTCAAATGCTTCCCTTTCTTATCTCTGTACAATAATTAGAAAGAACAATTGAAAATTAACATTTTAGAGCTTTATCTCGTCCACCTCCCACTGTGAGTGTAATTTATTCTGCTGGCTGTGTTTACATAGTTTCTCAATAGTCTATACCTAGGTATAGACACTTTCAATATCCTTTTTTAAAGAAATAGCAATGCAAATGGGTTAATACAGGCTAACTCAGCTATTTCAAATTCCAATATAAAAGCTAAGGAGCAATGTAATACACTCCAGCATGTAAAATGGATCATAAGGAACAAATTAAAGTAGAAACAGTTTTGGGGTAAACTGTTAGGTGATTATGGTGAAATCCCATGATATTATGGTAAAATACTACAAGATTACAGTAAAGCAAAGTCTGTGGAATGATGATGCTAATTAGCTTTTTTACCATGCAGATGACAGTAAAAATAGCATTTACTCTGTTAAGCTAAAAAAAACCCATCAAAGCATGCATCAGTAGCCAAAAAGCCCTTACTGATTTTAATAAAACACAAATACTACTTTACTTACTGCACGTAATTAAACTTCGTATTCTAAAATATTTGAGCATTCAACAAGCGTACGATCACTGAAAATAGGTTTGTTGTGTGTGGTTGTGCAATAAAGCTACTTTATGTGACTTTAGTGGGAAACTACTGTAATGACAAGTCTCTATCTTATTTAGGGTTTTCAGGTGTCCAGTATATAACTGGGGGGTGGGGGGGGGCAGTAGCCGGTGAAAAACTGAAATGAGTTTTTGCAGGTTGGGATGTCTGGTAATATCATGCCATATTAAATGTTTTATACATGCATTGATTAAATGTTTAATGGTTAAATCCATAACTTCATAGGTAGATTATGCATTGTACTTCTAAAATATCAGATATTTTGAATAAAATACTATTTTATGGTAAAACCACTAAACCTTGACAACCAAGTTATTACCATAAATGAAAAACACAACATAAAAAAAATAGTTTAAAGGACAGTCTACTCCAAAAGCTACTGTTTTAAAAGATAGATAATCCCTTTATTACCCAGTCCCGTTTTGCATAACTAACACTGTTATATTAATATACTTTTTATCTCTGTGATTACCATGTATCTAAGCCTCTGCAGACAGCCCCTATATCAGTTCTTTTGACAGACATGCATTTCAGCCAATCCGTGCTGACTCTTAAATAACTCCATGAGAGTGAGCAAATGTATCTATATGGCACACATGAACTAGCTCTTCTTAACTTTGAAAAACTGTCAAAATGCACTGAGATAGGAGGCGTTTTTTTTTTTTTTTACGGTTTAGAAATCAGCTTGAGCCCACCTAGGTTTAGCTTTCAGCAGAAAATACCAAGAGAACAAAGCAAATTTGATGATAAAAGTAAACTGGAAAGTTGTTTAAAATGGCATGTCCTATCTGAATCATGAAAGTTTAATTTTGACTAGACTGTCCCTTTAAATATGTAAAGAGAGTCTTGAACACCTCGGAGACGTTGCTACCATATCTAAGTGGAAAGAAGCTATATACCACCACTGAAAGTGATTGTCAATTTTAGCGTTTTTAAAACACTAGCCATATTTTAAAGAACAAATTAAAGGCTCCTTCATTCACAGTTTTGAAGTTAATATGCTATAAACATACCTTTATTTTGCTGGTCTGTCAACTAAAATAACCCACAATGGTACTTTTTTTCCTTTCATGATTCAGATAGATAATACAGTTTTAAACAACATTCCAGTTTACTTCTATTTTCTAATTTTCTTCATTCTTTAGATATCCTTTGTTGAAGAAACCGCAATGCAAATGGGTGAACCAATCACGAGGCATCTATGCAGCCACAAATCAGCAGCCACTGAGCCTACTTAGATATGCTTTTCAACAAAGGATGTCAAGAGAATGAAGCAACTTAGATCATAGAAGTAAATTGGAAAGCTCTTTCTAAATCGTGAAATAAATAAATGTGGGTTTCATGTCCCTTCAATATAAGGACAAGAGAAACCGTTATTAGCCAATACATTTCCTTCCTCTTAAATGACCTTTAGACTGACATTTTTGTACTTGATTTTACAAGTCGGTTAATATAAATAAAGAGGGGGGGGGGGGGCGGGAGTATGAAAGATGTAATTTTTTATATAAGCTAGGGAAAATGATGTTCAATATTAAGTTCCATTATTAAGACATTTTACATTTGAAAGGAGCTATTGAAAATGTGTCTTATTTCAGCTTGTCATTTAAAGGGCACAGTATGGAGTCAGCCTTGAAATAGTACTGGAAGGCCTAGTGCGTGCAGCACAGCTTTGTCATCCTTGCACTACCCAGAAACAACATGCAGAAGAGAACTGAGATCATATTTGTGTACTACAATCTCCTAAAACACTCCACCCCAATCCCTTTCTCTTAAAGGTACATGAAAGTAAAAAATGACATGTTATGGTTATAACCGAGCATGTGACTCTTCAGGTTACTTCTATTAATCAAATTTATTTCACTCTCTTGGTATCTTTTATGAAAAGCATAACTAGATCGGCTCGGAGCATTAATGCACTTATGGGAGCTAGCTGGCAACACACATTTGCCTCCTGTCATTCATTGGTCATGAGATGTGAATGAATTGCTGCTCTCATTATAACTTTTAAGATGTGTTTAACTCCTTTGCAGGAGCTAAACACACAGGGCCAGATTATGAGTGGAGCGCTTATAGTTGCGTGCGAGCAAAAAAGGGGTTTAGCTTGGGTGTTTGTGCACATTGGGTTTTTCGCTTGTATTACAAGTTGAAAGTAAACACAATCTCTTAAGCGCAATTAAAGTTAAGGCACGTCGGGTTAGCGTGACCATAGAGCTCTGGTTAACTGTTTCGTATCACAAAACACAAAAAATACATTACAAAGTACAGTTATACTCATAACACCATCTAATTAAAATATATAAAAAATATTGCACAAAAAAAAAATAATTATGAGATCTCAGGTGTTGGTGGGGGGAAAAGGCAGGCAAAGTGCTGTAACAGAGATACATACATATACATCTCTAAATATGGATATGTATGCGTGTGTGTGTGTGTATATATATATATATATATATTTACAGACATATGTACACAAATGTATACACATATAGACAAATATATGAGTGTGTGTGTATATATATATATATATATATATATATATATTTACAGACATATGTACACAAATGTATACACATATAGACAAATATATGTGTGTGTGTGTATATATATATATATATATATATATATATATATATATATATATATATATTTACAGACATATGTACACAAATGTATACACATATAGACAAATATATGAGTGCATTGGAGATGAAAACATGTAAAAGCATATAAATTTAGTTTAATAAAGGTTTTAACTACGTATTTACTGTAAATATTTCACATTCCAATGTTTTTATACCAAATATTTATGAATAAATATAACATTCTGCTTTGTGAAGCACATTGGAATGTGAAATATTCATATTTTCATGTCGGGTCAGCACAAATAAGAATATGTGATTGGGTTTGCGCGAGAGTGGGGTGTTAGAGTATTTTTTCCACTCCATCGACTTCTAATTTGTGAACGCGCACGTGATATTCTGACTTTAGCTTTTTGCGCTAGTCAGGTTAGCGTGAGCGAAAACAGTTTACTTTCAACTCATTATATGAGAGCAAACTGAGGAACGTAAAAAACATTAAAAATAATAAAAATAAAAATTATGCTTACCTGATAATTTAATTTCCATCTGTATGGGAAGAGTCCACAGCTGCATTCCTTACTTGTGGGAAATACTGAACCTGGCCACCAGAAGGAGGTAAAGACACCCCAGCCAAAGGCTTAAATACCTCCCCCTCATCCCCCAGTCATTCTGCCGAGGGAACAAGGAGGAATATCAGGGTGAAAAAGGTGCCAGAAGAAAAAAAAATTCAAATTTAGAGCCGCCCATCGGAGAACACGGGCGGGAGCTGTGGACTCTTCCCATACAGATGGAAATGAAATTATCAGGTAAGAATAATTTATGTTTTCCATCTTAATATGGGAAGTGTCCACAGCTGCATTCCTTACTTGTGTTAAACATATACCCAAGCTCTAGAGTATAGAGTACACGGAATGATAACGGGAGGGAAAAAAAAGAGAGGTGGGCCCTAATCTGAGGGGACCACAGCCTGAAAAACCTCGCTCCCTCGCTCCCGAAGGCTGCTTCAGCAGAAGCAAAAACATCAAACTTGTAATATTTTGGAGAAAAGTATGTAAGGAGAACCAGATAGCCGCCTTACAAATATGATCCATAGAGGTCTTATCTTTGAAGGCCCAAGAAGAACCACTGCTCTCGTAGAATGATCCGTAATTCTCAGAGAAGGCTTATGTCCTGCTATTTCTATGCTAAACGGATGACACTCCTCAGATAAAAAGTTAAGGAAGTCGAAGAGGAGATATTCCGAATGGTCCACTCTTAAAAAAATTAGCTAGACCAAACAGAAGAGCAATGAACTGGAAGTGCTGGTCCAGGAATCTATCGTGGTCATGAACTACCCCTCTCAAAAGAGGGGAAGAATGGACCTTATTGTCTCCATCTTAAATGAGGGGACATTTAAAAACCTGCTTAAAGGGACACTGAACCCAAATTTTTTCTTTTACGATTCAGATAGAGAATGCAATTTTAAGCATCTTTCCAAAATTACTCCTATTATCAATTTTTCTTCGTTCTCTTGCTATCTTTATTTGAAAAAGAAGGCATCTATGCTTTTTTGGTTCATACTCTGGACAGCACTTTTTTTATTGGTGGATGAATTTATCCACCAATCAGCAAGAACAACCCAGGTTGTTCACCAAAAATGGGCCGGCATCTAAACTTACATTCTTGCATTTCAAATGAAGATACCAAGAGAATGAAGACAATTTGACAATAGGAGTAAATTAGAAAGTTGCTTAAAATTTCATGCTCTATCTGAATCACAAAAGAAAAAAATTTGGGTTCAGTGTCCCTTTAAGCACTTGAGGTTCAGAATCTGATGGAAAGTTCCATCCTTCTTAGGGATCACGAAAAGGTTTGAATAGTATCCCAAACCTCTCACTGCGATAGGCACCGGGACAATAACTCCTAGAGGACAGATCCCGTACACACCCCAGAAGGCTTCCCTCCTTTCTGGTCAGGAAGACAGGAGGAATCTACTTGGGTGGCTTAAAAACCTATCTTGTAACCCTGAGCTATGACCTCCAGGACCCATGGATCCTGCACGTCCCTGAACCAAGCGACTGAAAAGAGCAACATATTGCCCCCTACACGATCCAGAAGAGGACCGGGGACCACCCATTCATGTCGACGTAGACTCGGCGAGCTTCTTGCTCTGCTTGGATTTATTCCAGGACTGAGCCGGAATCCCGTATGTTGAAACATCTTTCTTAACAGGGTTTCCATCTTTTATCCATGGGCTCTTCAAACTAAGAACTATCCTCAAGCGGGATAGTAGTATGTTTAGCAAGAGTGAAGATAACGCCATCCCATTTAGGGACGGAACCTCACATCTCCATTTGGAGTCCAGGACTGGGGACAAATTAGTTAAAGGGAGAAGAGGGGAAAAAGGAATCCAATCCTGTCCCATTCATTCTTAATAATGTTCGCAATCTATCAGGAGCAGGGAAGGATAAGGTACTACCCTGTTCTCAAACTCTATCCAATTTAGGAATTAAAGGTTCATCAGGCAATTTGGCCTCTGGAACCTCTGAATACGCAAAAAACTTCCTTTAGAAGAAAGAGCAAATTCCTAAACTAAAGTCTGGTTCCTCCACAGCTGGAGGTTTGAAGGCAGCAGACTCCGACCCAGAATGCTCATACTCTGAAGGTTAGAAAGAACTTCATCCTCTGATAACCCTCAGGTAAATCCAATAAATTATCTGATGTACTCTGGGAAGGAGTGCAATATGTAATCTTTGGCTTGCGCTTAGCAGGGGGAGGTAAAGCATTAAAGGCCGCAGACACCACTGTCTGAACTGCGCAGTAACGTCTGGTGAAAAAAGGCCCCCTCCAGATGGAGGATCAGTAATGCTACGGGAAAACTGCATGTGTAGAGATATAAGAATGTAGGGTACGCACTTCACTGGACGACAACTCCTCAGAGGTGGACGGCTCCGTAGTATCAAACATGTTCGATATTATCACATTATCAAAGCATATGGAACATAATTGAGAGGGCGGAACTAAAGCCTACTCACCTTATAAACAGGAATGACTCATTAGGAATAGAGTGACTTATAAACAGGAATGACTCATTAGGAATAGAGTGAGTGCCCTCTAAAGTAACAGAATCCTCCATCACTAGAGCAATAACCGGAGAACTAGAGAAATAAAACAAAAAATGGCTGGGGTACTCACCACCTCCTATGACTCAGACAGTACAGAGATTTATGACTCTGATAGACACTCAGTCAGGGAAAAGGGAATGAATCGCATGGTGCACAATGCAGGACCGTCCCTGCTATGAGAAAGCACTCCCAGCTTGTAAGCTGCATGGCTGTCAAAGTGAAACCTGTATATTCCATAACAGCCTATGAGCCCATAACATCTCACACATAAAAGCAGCATAAAGTCAAACAAACATAATATTATTCCCCCCCTGTTCAATAATCCCCCTAAGGAGATATTAACCCTTGATTCTATACATTCTACTTGCGTTATCATAAATGTATAAAATATAAAACGATCTTACCAGAATCTATGCCGTGGAACAGGAACACGTCCCTTCAAGTGTGACAGATAGTAGCATCGCTTCTGACATGGACTTGAGAGAAGAAAGCAGGCAGTGAAACTCGTCAACGCTGAATGCCTATGGAGCTGTTAATATGAGTTGGGATGGTTTCGCAGAAAGACTCTCCCTGCATCTCCGAACTTTCACCCATGCTCTCACTGGGAGGCTGACAGGACTTCAGTCCCATCTCGAAGAGTACTACTCTCCATAAGAGACTACTCCGAAATCTAACACTTCTCTGCCAACCTCCTGTCACGAAAGGTAAAGAATGACTGGGGTTATGAGGAAGTGGGGGGAGGTATTTAAACCTTTGGCTGGGGTGTCTTTGCCTCCTCCTGGTGGGCAGGTTCAGTATTTCCCACAAGTAAGGAATGCAGCTGTGGACTCTTCCCGTATTAAGATGGAAATCTTATTTCTAGTGCAATTAGAGCTCGAGCGGAGGCATTACTTTGTGCTCCATTTGTAATATGGCCCAAAATGTGTACTCCTTATCATTTTTATGATTTTGAAAGAATAAAACCCTGCAAAATGTATAGTCTTAAAAATTAGCACTTTTAGATTGACTCATCCTTTAGAATTTTTATTTTCTGAAAATAGTAGAGCCTAAAGCCCTGACTCTTTGCAATCTGTCATGATCTTAAAAGTTAACAACCTAAAAGACGCCATATGTTCTAGTTCAAAACAATTATGTTGTAATATGTAAAACTAATTTCCGGTCACATGGAGAGATGGGATACTAGAAAAAACACAGTATTATTTTGTTTTGCAAACCTAGAAGAAAGGTTACAACATAAAAGTCATTCTTCACTGAAGTAAATACAAAGAAAAAAAACATTTCACAGAAAAAAATGGCTAAATCTATAAAACACAATCTTTGAAAATTCCAAGATCTTTCCAGTTTGTTACACAGATCAACATATATGTTTGACACATAACAAATAAATAGCCTTGACATTTACTGGATTACATCCATGTTTTACAGTAAACAAGGACACGGAAACAAGTCATCAAAGAAAGCACTTTCAGAGCATAGTAAAAAATGCATCCATAAACCATAGCAATCATAAACAGAAGTAATCAGTAGCTCTATTCTGCTAGAAGACCAATTTTTTGAAAATCAGGCAATTCAAAGTCAGGCTGGCAGGAGAAAGATGGTTTAATGCATTGGTTCCCAAACCTTTTCCGCTCAATGCCCCCTAGGTACTATAATCGCATCATCAGCACCCCTTTGCTTACCCTTAAAAATATTACAATACTGATATTGTAATACAAGCTTTTTAAAGTTGACAGTTACTGTGCAAGAGTCCTATATACAACAATTAGCAATTACTTCACAATTAAAATATGTGTTAATGTGATGGATGGGCTAGATTAAATGGATAGTCAAATCATAATTAAACTTTCATGATTCAGATAGGGTATGCAATTTTATACAACTTTCCATTTTACTTTTTTCTTCAAATTTTCTTTGTTCTCTTGGTATTCTTTGTTAAAAGGTAAACCTAGGTAGGCTCATGCTAATTTCTGAGCCCTTTAAGGCCACACCTCTTATCTCAGTGCATTTCAACAGTTTTTCAGTTAGACACTACTAGTTCATGTGTGTCATATAGGTAACATTGTGCTCACTCCTGTGGGGGTTATTTATGATTCAGCACTGATTGGCTAAAATACATATCTGTCAAGAGAACTGAAATAAGGGGCAGTCTGCAGAAGCTTAGATACAAGGTAATCAGAGGCGTAACTAGAAACCACAGGGCCCAGGTGGAAGAATCTAAGAAGGGGCCCCCACCCCCCAAAAAAGGTGATAACATTTAACACAGAAAAAAAAATGTGAATCAGATTACGTCTGCAAAAGGAGGTACCCTGTGCCCACAGTCTGTGAGATGGTTTGACCCCCTATTACTGTATATAGTGACACTGTTTAACCCACCAGTACTGTATATAGTGAGTCAGTGACAGTCTGTAATCTGCCGGTGAGATGCTGGCCTGACCCTACCCACCCCAGTACTTTATAAAGTGACCACAGTAGTCCCCCCCCAGACTGTATATAGTGGTACTGTATAGTGACACTGTTTACCCCCACCCCCCCATGCTGTAGTAACAAGGTCTGTAATTTGCTTGGTCCACAAACACACACACATGCATGCATAAATACACACACAGTCACATACACACACACATAAACACCAATGGGTAAAACAGAAACACTAACCCCTGTAGTCAGACAGACACTAGTGAAGCATCATGTCACACTCACATGATATCAGTGCAAGCAGTGGCAGGTCAACGTTTTTTATTGGAAAAAAAAATAAATTTTGTTTTTAAGCTGGGTCCCCACCCTCAGGGGCCAAGTCGCAGTTGCGACCTCTGCACCCCTGTAGTTCCGCCCCTGAAGGTAATCACAGTGGTAAAAATGTATTAATATAACCGTGCTGGTTATGCAAAACTGGGGAATGGGTAATAAAGGGATTATCTATCTTTTTAAACAATAAAAATTCTGGTGTAGACTGGCCCTTTAAGTGATACCAGTTTCTAAGCATCTGGTTTTATGTCACTTAGTAGAAGTCTTAAATCAACATGTTTATATACTGTATATATGGCATTGATTTCTTTGCTTGGAGCATAGTTGTGCAACTGTACCAATAAACTTGATGGAAAACGTGTTCTACTTACAAAAGTGTTTCTGGTGACAGAAGATCATCGCCAGATGACTGTGCAGAGATACTCAGAGAGGCACAACAGGCATTTTGCTTTGTTCTCAAATACAACACAGTAATTCAGTGCAGTCAGGGCCACCACTAGAAATTTTGGGGACTGCCCCCTTATTTCAGTTCTTTTGACAGACTTGCCTTTAGCCAATCGGTGCCCTCTCATTTGTAACTCAACTGGCATGGTCACAATGTTATCTGTATGGCACACATGAAATAACACCCTCTAGCTGTGAAAAAACTGCCAAATGCATTGACATAAGGGGTGGCATATGAGCCTACCTAGGTTTAGCTTTCAACAAAGAATACCAAAAGAACAAAGCAAATTTGATAATAAAAGTGAATTGGAAAGTTCTTTACAATTGCATTCCCTCTCTGAATCATGAAAGTTTAATAATGACTTAATTGTCCCATTAATCTTAACAAAACGTTCTAATGAACAGCACTGGTAAAACATAGAATGCAAGTCTTCCCTATAAGTGGCTGCAATCTGTTGCAGTCAGAAAGAGTATAAGCTGAGGATAAACCTCAATTATCATAAATGGAAAAGCCTTAAAAGTAGAGAGTGGTAAAATGTCAAATATAAAGCAAGAAAGTTGTTTTGCTTTAGACATCTAGGGGACGATTTATCAGAGCGTCAATCTCTGCACATTTGCTGGAGTCAATATGCTCGCCAGACAAAAAACATGCGCGTCAAGTACGGTGCAAAGAGCATCAGACTGTTAAATAAGAGTTATCAATGTTGTGGATATTCTGTTTTTTCCAACTTTATACATACCATTTCATTACTGTCCATGAACAAGCACATTTCTCTAAAGATAATCTTTTAATTTTTCATCTGTTAATGTCCAAGAAATAATATATATATATATATATATATATATATATATATACATACACACATACACACAAACACACATATACATACATATGAATACACATACATATGTTTTATGTCAGAAATCTTTTGCAAACATTTTTACATGTCCTTAAATTCCCTAAATGTTGTCTTCCATATCTCTATTTATTTATACCACTATATGTATATAGTGTAAATATATAACTATTCTGAGCAAGAATAATTGCAAATAAATACATGATACCCTGATTACATGTTATATTCGCAATCAATGGATATTTTAAGAGCTGGGCCAGTTTTCTCTCTGCACCTGTCTAACCCTTCCTGATTGCAGTCTAGTTTTAAAACTGCCCCTACACAGGTGTTAAAAAATGGGCTGGCATATAATTTGACATTTCTTAATGAAAATGAAATTCAAGAGAAGGAAGAAATACACTGAAAATAGGATGAAATTAAAGAGGCGATTTTAATTTCTGCTATATTCGATTCATGACAGTTTAATTTTAGGTAGACTATCCCTTTGAGCCATCATTTTAAGATTATATTGAATCAAACCTCATTCGATTATTAAAATCATTGTCAAAAATATTACACTGTGTGGCCTAATGTCATCATCAATGTTTATCTTTAATACTAATTTAACATATACATACTTTCAAAGTATAATACACAATGTAACAAATGGCACAAGTTCTGATGAGTGATCAGTGACTCAAGTATAGAGCAATTTGATTTGTTAGTGATAGTATAAAAACATAATTTATGCTTACCTGATAAATTTATTTCTCTTGTAGTGTGTTCAGTCCATGGGTCATCCATTACTTATGGGATATATTCTCCTTCCCAACAGGAAGTTGCAAGAGGATCACCCAAGCAGAGCTGCTATATAGCTCCTCCCCTCACATGTCATATCCAGTCATTCGACCGAAACAAGATGAGAAAGGAGAAACTATAGGGTGCAGTGGTGACTGGAGCTTTAATTAAAATTTAGAACTGCCTCAAAAAAAAGACAGGGCGGGCCGTGGACTGAACACACTACAACAGAAATAAATTTATCAGGTAAGCATAAATTATGTTTTCTCTTGTTAAGTGTGTTCAGTCCACGGGTCATCCATTACTTATGGGATACCAATACCAAAGCTAAAGTACACGGATGATGGGAGGGACAAGGCAGGAACTTTAAACAGAAGGAACCACTGCCTGTAGAACCTTTCTCCCAAAAACAGCCACCGAAGAAGCAAAAGTGTCAAATTTGTAAAATTTTGAAAAGGTATGAAATGAAGACCAAGTTGCAGCCTTGCAAATCTGTTCAACAGAGGCCTCATTCTTAAAGGCCCAGGTGGAAGCCACAGCTCTAGTGGAATGAGCTGTAATTCTTTCAGGAGGCTGCTGTCCAGCAGTCTCATAGGCTAAACGTATGATGCTACGAAGCCAAAAAGAGAGAGAGGTAGCCGAAGCCTTTTGACCTCTCCTCTGTCCAGAATAAACGACAAACAGAGAAGAAGTTTGCCGAAAATCCTTAGTTGCCTGTAAGTAGAACTTCAGGGAACGGACTACGTCCAGATTATGCAAAAGACGTTCCTTCTTTGAAGAAGGGTTAGGACATAATGATGGAACAACAATCTCCTGATTGATATTCCTATTAGAAACAACCTTAGGTAAAAACCCAGGTTTAGTACGCAAAACCACCTTGTCTGAATGAAAAATCAGATAAGGAGAATCGCAATGTAAGGCAGATAACTCAGAGACTCTCCGAGCCGAGGAAATAGCCATCAAAAACAGAACTTTCCAAGATAAAAGCTTAATATCAATGGAATGAAGGGGTTCAAACGGAACACCCTGAAGAACTTTAAGAACTAAGTTTAAGCTCCACGGGGGAGCAACAGTTTTAAACACAGGCTTAATCCTAGCCAAAGCCTGACAAAAGGCCTGGACGTCTGGGTTCTCTGCCAGACGTTTGTGAAAAAGAATAGACAGAGCAGAAATCTGTCCCTTTAACGAACTAGCGGATAAACCCTTTTCTAGACCCTCTTGTAGAAAAGACAATATCCTAGGAATCCTAACCTTACTCCATGAGTAACTCTTGGATTCACACCAATGTAAATATTTACGCCATATCTTATGGTAAATTTTTCTGGTAACCTGTTTCCGAGCCTGTATCAATGTATCAATAACCGACTCCGAGAAACCACGCTTTGATAGAATCAAGCGTTCAATCTCCATGCAGTCAGCCTCAGAGAAATTAGGCTTGGATGGTTGAAAGGACCCTGAAGTAGAAGGTCCTGCCTCAGAGGCAGAGACCAAGGTGGACAGGACGACATGTCCACTAGGTCTGCATACCAGGTCCTGCGTGGCCACGCAGGCGCTATCAGAATCACTGATGCTCTCTCCTGTTTGATCCTGGCAATCAGATGAGGCAGCAACGGAAATGGTGGAAACACATAAGCCATGTTGAAAACCCAAGGTGCTGCTATTGCATCTACCAGCACCGCTCCCGGGTCTCTGGACCTGGATCCGTAACAAGGAAGCTTGGCGTTCTGGCGAGAAGCCATGAGATCCAGTTCCGGTTCGCCCCAACGAAGAATCAGTTGAGCAAATACCTCCGGGTGAAGTTCCCACTCCCCCGGGTGAAAGGTCTGGCGGCTTAGAAAGTCCGCCTCCCAGTTCTCCACGCCTGGGATGTAGATCGCTGACTGATGGCAAGAGTGAGACTCTGCCCAGCGAATTATTCTTGAGACTTCTAACATCGCTAGGGAACTCCTGGTTCCCCCTTGATGATTGATGTAAGCCACAGTCGTGATGTTGTCCGACTGAAATCTGATGAACCTCAGTGTTGCTAACTGAGGCCAAGCTAGAAGAGCATTGAATATTGCTCTTAATTCCAGAATGTTTATTGGAAGGAGTTTCTCCTCCTGAGCCCATGATCCCTGAGCCTTCAGGGAATTCCAGACTGCGCCCCAGCCTAGAAGGCTGGCATCTGTTGTTACAATCGTCCAATCTGGTCTGTGAAAAGTCATTCCCTTGGACAGATGAATCCGAGACAACCACCAGAGAAGAGAATCTCTGGCCTCCTGGTCCAGATTTAGTAAAGGGGACAGATCTGAGTAATTCCCATTCCACTGACTCAGCATGCATAATTGCAGCGGTCTGAGATGCAGGCGCGCAAATGGCACTATGTCCATTGCCGCAACAATTAAGCCGATTACTTCCATGCACTGAGCTACTGATGGGCTTGGAATGGAATGAAGGACACGGCAAGCATTTAGGATTTTTGATAACCTGGACTCCGTCAGGTAAATCTTCATCTCTACAGAATCTATACGAGTCCCTAGAAAAGGAACCCTTGTGAGTGGTAACAGAGAACTCTTTTCCATGTTCACTTTCTACCCATGCGACCTCAGAAATGCTAGAACTATCTCTGTATGAGACTTTGCATTTTGAAAACTTGACGCTTGTATCAGAATGTCGTCTAGGTACGGAGCCACCGCTATGCCTCGCGGTCTTAGAACCGCCAGAAGCGAGCCCAGAACCTTTGTAAAAATTCTCGGGGCCGTAGCTAACCCGAAGGGAAGAGCTACAAACTGGTAATGCCTGTCTAGAAAGGCAAACCTTAGGCACCGATAATGATCTTTGTGAATCGGTATGTGAAGGTAGGCATCCTTTAAGTCCACTATGGTCATGTACTGACCCTCTTGGATCATGGGTAGGATGGTTCGAATAGTTTCCATTTTGAATGATGGAACTTTTAGGAATTTGTTTAAGATTTTTAGGTCCAAGATTGGTCTGAAGGTTCCCTCTTTCTTGGGAACCACAAACAGATTTGAGTAAAATCTCTGCCCTTCTTCCGTCCGTGGAACTGGGTGGATCACCCCCATTACTAGGAGGTCTTGTACACAGTGAAGAAAAGCCTCTTTCTTTATTTGGTTTGCTGATAACCTTGAAAGGTGAAATCTCCCTTGTGGAGGAGAAGCTTTGAAGTCCAGAAGGTATCCCTGAGATAATCTCCAGCGCCCAGGGATCCTGGACATCTCTTGCCCAAGCCTGGGCGAAGAGAGAAAGTCTGCCCCCCACTAGATCCGTTTCCGGATAGGGGGCCCTCTCTTCATGCTGTCTTAGGGGCAGAAGTAGGCTTTCTGGCCTGCTTGCCCTTGTTCCAAGACTGGTTGCTTTTCCAACCCTGTCTGTAACGAGCAGCAGTTCCTTCCTGTTTTGGAGCGGAGGAAGTTGATGCTGCTCCTGCCTTGAAATTACGAAAGGCACGAAAACTAGACTGTTTGGCCTTTGATTTGGCCCTGTCCTGAGGAAGGGTGTGACCCTTACCTCCAGTAATGTCAGCAATAATCTCCTTCAAGCCGGGCCCGAATAAGGTTTGCCCTTTGAAAGGAATATTAAGCAATTTAGATTTAGAAGTTACATCTGCTGACCAGGATTTAAGCCATAGCGCTCTGCGCGCCTGGATGGCGAATCCGGAGTTCTTAGCCGTTAGTTTGGTTAAATGAACAACGGCATCCGAAACAAATGCATTAGCTAGCTTAAGGGCTTTAAGCTTGTTCAAAGTCTCATCCAATGGTGCTGTGCGAATAGCCTCTTCCAGAGACTCAAACCAGAATGCCGCTGCAGCAGTGACGGACGCAATGCATGCAAGGGGCTGTAAAATAAAACCTTGTTGAACAAACATTTTCTTAAGGTAACCTTCTAATTTTTTATCCATTGGATCTGAGAAAGCACAACTATCCTCCACCGGAATAGTGGTACGCTTGGCTAAAGTAGAAACTGCTCCCTCCACCTTAGGGACCGTCTGCCATAAGTCTCGTGTGGTGGCGTCTATTGGGAACATTTTTCTAAATATTGGAGGAGGGGAAAAAGGCACACCGGGTTTATCCCACTCCTTGTTAATAATCTCTGTAAGCCTTTTAGGTATAGGAAAAACGTCAGTACACACCGGTACCGCATAGTATTTATCCAGCCTACATAATTTCTCTGGGATTGCAACCGTGTCGCAATCATTCAGAGTCGCTAATACCTCCCCTAGCAATACACGGAGGTTCTCAAGCTTAAATTTAAAATTTGATATTTCTGAATCCGGTCTCCCTGGATCAGATCCGTCACCCACAGAATGAAGCTCTCCGTCCTCATGTTCTGCAAATTGTGACGCAGTGTCAGACATGGCCCTCATATCATCAGCGCGCTCTGTCCTTAACCCAGAGCTATCGCGCTTGCCTCTTAACTCAGGCAAATTAGATAATACTTCTTTCATAACATTAGCCATATCTTGTAAAGTGATTTGTAAGTGCCTTGATGTGCTTGGCGCCACAATCTCACGCACCTCCTTAGCGGGAGGCGAAGGTACTGACACGTGAGGAGAGTTAGGCGGCATAACTTCCCCCTCGTTGTCTGGTGATAATTTCTTTACCGGTAAAGACAGACTTTTATTTAAAGTAACATCAATACAATTGGTACACATATTTCTATTGGGCTCCACATTGGCCTTTAAACATAATGAGCAAGCAGATTCATCTGTGTCAGACATGTTTAAACAGACTAGCAAAGAAGCTATCAAGCTTGGAAATTTCTTTCAATAAGTTTACAAGCAATATAAAAAACGCTGCAGCGCTTTTAAAAACACAACAAAACTGTCACAGTTGAAATAACAATGAACTAATACAGTTATAGCAACCAATTTTAAACAGTAAATGTATGAAATTAGCAGAGGATTGCAACCCATTAGCAAAAGGATGATTAACCCCTCAATACCCAAAACGGATAATCAATTTAAGATTTAACGCTTTTCTCACAGTCAAACACACTGTCACAGGTCTGCTGTGACCGATTACCTCCCTCAAAAATGAATTTTGAAGACCCCTGAGCTCTCTGGAGACGTCCTGGATCAAAGAGGAAGAAGCAGGAAGACTGTGCTAGAATTTTAACTGCGCAACAAGGCGCTAAAAAAAGGTCCCTCCCACTCATATCACAACAGTGGGAGACCTGATATAACGGTTTCTATGCAGAAATATACGTTAGAAAAAAATCATGCCCAAAAAGATTTATCACCAAAGTACCTCACAAAACGAATAACATGCCAGTAAACGTTTTAAAAAACAACTTTCCAGTGTTATGCAAAGTTATCACTAAGCCTGCTACCAGTCGCTTCTACTGCAGTTAAGGCTCATACATTTATTTCAGTACTAACAGTATTTAAAGTCAAATTCTAGTCCCTAGAAAATAACTCAACTGCGCATACATTTATCAGCCTGATACCAGTCGCTACTACTGCATTAAAGGCTGTACTTACGTCATATGGGTAACAGCAGTGTTTTCTTAGTCAATTCCATTCCTAGAAAATATTTTACTGCACATACCTCATTTGCGGGAGACCCCGCATGCTATTCCCTTCTCTGAAGTTACCCCACTCCTCAGAATGTGCGAGAACAGCCAGTGGATCTTAGTTACGTCTGCTAAGATCATAGAAAAACGCAGGCAGATTCTTCTTCTAAATACTGCCTGAGAGAATAAACAGCACACTCCGGTGCTATTTTAAAATAATAAACTTTTGATTGAAGAATATTAAGTAAAAAACTCCTATCTACTCTCACAACCTCCTTTGTTGAGACTTGCAAGAGAATGACTGGATATGACATGTGAGGGGAGGAGCTATATAGCAGCTCTGCTTGGGTGATCCTCTTGCAACTTCCTGTTGGGAAGTAGAATATATCCCATAAGTAATGGATGACCCGTGGACTGAACACACTTAACAAGAGAAATGTATATTTAAATCAGATTGGCTGATTTCATTAATCATGTGATTATGTATTTACCAATAAGAAGTTGTGGAAATCTTTACTAGTTTGTGGGTTGTTTAGGAGTTTGAGTATTGCGCCAAATTTGGTGCGGAGTGGGACTTGTATTATATGCGTTAAAACATGGTGCAAACAGATTTATCCAAAAAAGGAAGATAGCTATATTATGTAATGCAATAATATTGTCTCCTTGCTTTGTAATGAGAGACAAAGATGTAACATAATCCATAAGGAGGGTAACATCTCCCTACTTAATTTTATTTAGTAATAAGGGCTAAATAAAATAAACTAAAAAAATGGACATGTAACCCATATTTTGTCTTATGATTTAGAAAGAGTATACAATTTTAATAGTTTCTAATTTACTGTTATTATCTAATATGCTTCATTGTCTTGCAGCATTACACATAACCGTTCTGTGTTTTCAGACTCCCATTGACTTCTATGGCATTTGCGGCCTCAAGGGTGGCGGTTTGAGCGATAGGTACGCTGCGTCGGAATAGAAGCGAGCGTACCTGTTGAATGTTTGATAAATTGGCAAGAGGGTCAAATAGAGTCAAATGTGATGGCGGATGATTCCGCTCAAATAACACAAGCCTCGATCTGCGTCAGATTGATTTTGCGGGAGCGTATATTACGTCACACATTTCAACATTTGACGATCTCGACGCTTTAACTACGGCGGATCAACTTTGTGTCTAATTTGACGGGGAATTCCAGCATATTATCAGTTGAAGCATCGATAAATCGCCCCCCCTAGATAAAAGGGCTTGAGGGGACTCGCTAGCACTCTTCCATTTTCTAGATACTAGTGCCCCCCATGGTAATCCAAGTGCCCACTTCCATCTCTCATGCCTATCAGTACCCCCCCAGTAATCCCACTGCCCTCCAAGGGGGCTGTACCGCCTACTTTGCGAACTACTGGTTTACTGCATTTACTGCATTACTTGCTTATCAAACACTTGTAGAAGGCTATTAGAAGAAAGACATTTTATAGCCTGGACTTCAGGGGATCAAAGTGCTTATGGATCCCTACTTCTGGCACAAAAATCTGTTACTTTGTAAATAAACTGTAAAATACAGGGAACCCAGGTCTTCAGGGCCATAAAAAAAAAAATATGTTACCGGAATGAAAAAAAAATAAATGACAATATACACCATGGTCATCTTTCTGAGGCTGTGTCAAATTTCTCCCTAGCTGAACACACAGTCATCCCTACAACAAAGCTGATCAGAAAGGTGAAGTAAGCAGCTCACTAGGGGTACCAGATGTTACCATACACTAACTGATAAAATGTTTAAAGGTGAAAGAGATGGATCACTTTAAAAAAGATCTAAAAAATATTAATAAACTAATACCGAGAACTCAGTTGTGAATGTGTCATGAAACTAGACAAAAAGGTGTAACGAAAGCTACTGCCATACAAAAGAAAACAAGTCCCTATCCAGACCTGGAAATGCACTTGTTCAAAACAATTCATGCAGAGAATAATGCAGGAATACACTCAAAATCAGAAAATGGAAAGCAAGGTTTGTCAAATCTCTGAGTGACCTCAACCACATGAAAAGTATGAAAGGCCACCAGCTACTCTTAAAATGCCTTAACAGGATATCATCAAGATACAAACACCAGAAATCTAATCTTTTTAGACAACTAGAAAGAATATAGATACACACACATATACCTATAATTATTTTTTATTATTATTATCAGTTATTTGTAGAGCGCCAACAGATTCCGCAGAGCTATATATACACACACACATACATATATATCTATATCTCTCTATATACAGTATATATATATATATATATATATATATATATATATATATCTATCTCTCTCTCTCTCTCTCTCTCTCTATCCAGGTGGCCCTCGTTTTACAACGGTTCAATTTACACTGTTTCAGAATAACAACCTTTTTTTCCAGTCATGTGACTGCTATTGAAAAGCATTCAGAAGCAGTGCATTTATTAAAATAGCCAGTAGGTGGAGCTGTCCGCTTGTGTTGCAGCAAAGCCAAGCAAGCTGAAATTAATCAGTTTAACCAGACCTGAGCTATCAAGCAGATTTAAAAGGAACACGATCTTCTGATCTATAACTCAGTCCAAATTGGAATGCAAAGAAAGAACTATTTACAGAAAAATGCAAGTGAAGTTTGTGTTGTGTGATTATTTTATTAGGTTTATAATGCTGTTTAGCAAATGTTTTTGTTCATTTAACTTAGTTTAATTATATATTTTGTGTTGTGTGATTATTTTATTAGGTTTATAATGCTGTTTAGCATTTAAAGTCTTCATTTCAAAGCTTTAAAAATAATGTATTAGGTGTTACTTTGAGAGGGACCTGGAACCTATCTCCCTCACTTCCCATTGACTTACATTATAAACTGGGTTTCAATTTACAACGGTTTCAATTTACAACGGTTTCAATTTACAACCATTCCTTCTGGATCCTAACCCCGGCGTAAACTGAGGGCTACCTGTATATATGTATATGTGTATATATATGTATATGTGTATATATATGTATATGTGTATATATATGTATATGTGTATATATATGTATATGTGTATATATATGTATATGTGTATATATCTCTATATATCTCTATATCTATATCTCTATCTCTATCTCTCTATATCTCTATCTCTCTATATCTCTATCTCTCTATATCTCTATATATCTATATATCTATATCTATATATTATCTATATATCTCTATATCTATCTATATATATATATATATATATATATATATATATATATATATATATATATATATATTTATATTTATTTATTATCTATATATCTCTATATCTATATCTATTAGAGTTGCACCGATACCATTTTTTTAAGACGGAGTACAATTACCAATACTTTTTTTTTTACTGTCATGTGATAGTTTACCAAGCACAATACAGACTAACTATTTAAAGTGAAGGTAAAGTTTTCATAACCAGCAATCATTTGTATGTTCCTTTTACTAACCCAAATCCAGTCGCTATGTTTGTTTTTAAAAAATAATTATTTATTTTGTGGTAATTTTAACTTTACTTTTCCTACCGTTCCCTGCATAGTCTCCTCCCATCCTCCATTTCCGTGTTTATGATACTCTGATGTATAGAGCGGTCCCACCCGCTCTATACGTGTCTAGTAAGCTTGTGCACATCGAGCATGGAACAACCACGCATGCGCATAATTTTGGACAGTGATCTTTGCGCATGCGTTAATCGTGGCGGTTGTTTGTCTCTAATGCACGCGCTTGGCAAATGAGAAGTGTAAGATCTTACGCATGCGCATATCCATCCAACTGATCATGACGCAATATGACGGCCGCCTAACGGCCAAACAATCAATTGGATGGCTGGACAACGTGATCGTTGTCTATAAAAAAAAATATTACACGGGTTGATTTTCGGAAAGCAGCAAACATAACAAGAATATAAAATATCGCTGCAAATATAAAGATTGGGAAATATTGATGAATTAAACTTATATTGATTTAACTTGATATATGTAATTACTTAAAATATAGCCTTTGACTTTACCTTCACTTTAAGATTCCTTCTTTATAATTATGAAGGACTGTAACTCAAAAGACATTATGAAATAATAAAACAGTTTTATTTGTCACAAAGTTCACAGAACAAGTTAATAAATAAAAATATTACAATAAAATATATTAATAACAACAACAATAAATAACAAATATAAAATTACAACCAACCAAAAGTGCAATACAGTAAAAAATAGAACAGTGCACTGTTTAATCATGGGGAACACCACTATGCGCTAGATTACATTTGACTGGCAAGCTTTACCAATGATCTCATTACATGTCCTACTCCATTAAAGTCTATGGAATTGGAAATGTGAACAGAGCATTGGTACAGCATACCAATCAAATGTAATCTATATATAGTCCTATAATTTCAGGATGAGTGTTCATTGGAATTAACTTAATTTGTCCTATGAGTACTCTTCTTGCAACTATATAATATGAGGCTATGGATGTTCCACAGAGTACAGTATGTTTTGAACATAATTGTGCATGATGAGAACTAGCAGTAAAAAAGACAATCTAGCAATAAGAATCATTTTTCAATAGTTAGTGGCAAGTTCTTTTTAAGAAACAGAACAGAAGCATCTCTGCATGTTCAGTTATTAGTCTGTTTTGGCTATCAGTAAGGAGGTTCGACTCCAAGTTGAACAGTATTTCACTTTCCACGCTAATGCATGGGGCAGAAAGATATTTTTGGGCCATTTTATCCAGTGTTTGAACGAGGTACAGTGATCTCTCCTACAAAAATACAAATAACAAATTGTTATTTGTATTGGCAGAACAATAGTAAAAAATTTTTAGTTTAGTCTCCACTCCAGCTTAAAATGAAATGTGAACATGCAGTTTGAAAAAACGTCACAAGATAGCATATGGGTAGGAAGTGGAGGTATCGGTTTAAGTATCGGTGCATTTACACGAGTACAAGTACTCATGCAAATACTTGGTATCGGTACCGATACTAGTATTGGTGCAAATCTGAATAATAACATATCAAACCCTAGAAAGTTTTGGAAACTCATAAATAACTTACAAACTCCACCAATCCACTCCCAACCCTCCACTGTCAATGTGGACAACCAAACCCTGCAACTCCCCTTAGAAGTAGCAAATGCCTTTAACAATTATTTTGTCGGATGCTCCACCACCCTGATTGACAAACTAATAAATGACAAGCATCCTGAAGCTACAAATGTGGATCAGGCAACACTAAATCAGCAAAGACCCAATATAGAGAAGTTCAATTTTAGACCTGTACCCATCAATGTCATTAAGAAACACCTTAATAACCTAAAAATGAAAAACCAGTCTGGACCTGATCAAATCCCAGCAATGCTGTTGAAGCTTAGTGCGCCAGCAATTGCTAAACCTGTCACAACCCTAATTAACAAATCCTTGGTGTCTAGATACATACCCAAACTTTGGAAGACTGCAAGAGTAGTGCCTATCCATAAAAGTGGGGAGATAACCTTGGTTTCTAACTATCGCCCAATATCATTGCTCCCAGTATTGTCAAAAATCTTAGAAAAATGTGTCCATACGCAATTATGTGAATATTACCAACAATCTAACTATCTGACCCCTGATCAATCAGGTTTTCGTACAAATCACTCCACTACAACTGCCCTCCTAAAAGTTTGCAACGACATCCAAACTGGAATGGAACAAGGAGCCCTAACTGGAGCTATTTTCCTTGATTTTGCAAAGGCCTTTGACACAGTAGACCACAATATACTACTGCTCAAACTAAGAAACTCAGGTATTGGTGATAATCCACTAACCTGGTTTCAATCATATGTATCGGATAGATCACAATATGTCTGATACAATATTCTGACAGCGACTCCCTCCCTCTCCCAGTCACGTGTGGTGTTCCCCAAAGTTCCATTCTCGGCCCCCTACTATTCACATTATTTATAAATGATCTGCCTAATGTCTGCAAATCCTCAGCTGTACACATGTATGCAGATGACACGGTAATCTATACAAACAATTCCGATCTGCCGCAGCTTGAAGCAGTGCTCCAAGACCAGTTCACAGAGGTAGAAAAGTGGATCTCAAAAAACAAACTCTTCCTAAACACTGACAAAACTGTCACAATGATCTTTGGAACGGGACTTAAACTACACAAACTACAATATTCCCATCTATGCATCAAAACAAAATCAAATTGCACACTGACCACAGTGCACGCTTTTAAATACTTGGGTCTGTGGTTAGACCCCAATCTATCTTTTGGCCTCCATATAGAAAAACTGGCATCTAAACTTTATCCAAAAATAGGTGCCCTGTACAGAAACAAATCTTGCCTCAGCCCTACTGTAAAGGAAAAGATTGTACAGCAAATGCTGATGCCAATCGTGGATTATGGGGATGTAGTATATGCACCTGCACTGCAAACTCACCTTAATAAACTTAATACATTGTATAACTCGTTCTGCCGCTTTGTGCTACAATGTAACTACAGGACCCACCATTGTGACATGCTAAAAGACCTAAACTGGCTGTCGCTGGAATCCAGACGCACTCTCCATCTTTCCTGCCTTGTGTTTAAAAGCTTTTCTGGGAAGTTCCCACCCTACCTGAGCAGAATGCTCTCACCGGTTATTCCCACCCCCTATAACCTCCGATCCAGTACCAGCACATTATTTAGTCTGCCTCAATACAAAAAGAAAGCAGCTCGATCCTCCTTTTCCTACAGAGCGCCACAATTATGGAATGACCTCCTGCACACTTTCAAACCTTCCCCAAGCCTAATATCCTTTAAGAGATCCCTCTCTACATATCTCAAAACAGAATGCACCTGTCATGGTTGACTATATATTTCCTACCTGTTCTATGTTAAATTTTTGCATATATTGTGTATTATTGTTTTTGTATTTTATTGTACCCATTGTATCAATGCAATGTTTTGTGTACCCAGGACATACTTGAAAACTAGAGAAATCTCAATGTATCTTTCCTGGTAAAATATTTTATAAATAAATAATATACATACATTCTTAGTTTATAAACAGTGGATAATCTATTTCTGCTTTATGTACCACAAATGGACCTACCATCAGTAAACATGGCTTTTCTCTGCTCCTTTAATTGTGTGCCGAAGCAAGAGAAAGCTCACTTCACCTTTATATGGGGACATGACCCACATTGTTAGCTGCAAAAAAGTGTTTAACTGCAGGAACCACACAAGGCATGCTTTACAGATTTTTTTTGGCTAAATACATATAGAAGCATTGTAATACTTCTGCAACGTGTAACAGATTATACTTTATAAATTACTAAGGACTAGATAAAAAAAAAGTGGAGCGCTAAATATCGCTTCTGTGCAAGGAATATTAGCGCTCCACTTGGTAATACCAGCGCACAATAATGTGCGCTGATATTACAAGTTAATCACAAGAGCATGCTTCCATTGGCTCGCAGACAGCATCAGAACCTCATGCAGCGAAAGGAGGTAAGTAGCACAGTGATGGGCAGCATTTTTAAACATATATGTATATGCTTATATACATATTTAATTACATTGCGGTCTATGAGAATACACAGTTCCCATACAGCACAATGAAAAGTCACTTTACAGTGCCTTTTTTCTAACAACCCACTCCCACCAAATTTAAAGCCCAAAAACTGCCTAGTGCAGTTGTTTTATTTAAAAAAAAAAAAAAAAAAAATAGATTTTTTTTAAAATAAAAAACTAAAATGCCCTCTATTTTGAGGGCATTTGGGGCACTTTTAGAAAAAAATTAAACAGAGAACTGATCTCCGATTAAAGGGACACTGAACGCAAATGTTTTCTTTTGTTATTCAGATAGAGCATGAAATTTTAAGCAACTTTCTAATTTACTCCTATTATCAAATTTTCTTCCTTCTCTTGGTATCTTTATTTGAAATGCAAGAATGTAAGTTTAGATGCCGGCCCATTTTTGGTGAACAACCTGGGTTGTTCTCGCTGATTGGTGGATAAATTCATCCACCAATAAAAAAGTGCTGTTCAGAGGCCTGAACCAAAAAAAAAAAAAGAAAGCTTAAATGCCTTTTTTTCAAATAAAGATAGCAAGAGAACGAAGACAAATTGATAATAGGAGTAAATTAGAAAGTTGCTTAAAATTGCATGCTCTATCTGAATCACAAAAGAAAAAATTTGGGTTCAGTGTCCCTTTAATTTCCTGATTAGTAAATGCTACCGCAAGCTTGTGGTAGCAATAACCAGCCACTTGTAAATGACAATTTAATTAATGCGCTCCCGCGTTTGCTGGAGCACGATCATTTAGCGCTCTACTTGTAATCTAACCCTTAGTGGGCATATGCAAGACATATTTTGAAATCTCCAGTGCATTTGAGATTCATTGGGCAGACTTTAAATATCATTTGCAAATTTGCACTTTGAGGTTAAAAATAAGTTAAAGGGTATTGTTCAATACCAAGTCGAAGACAATAGCATCACTTGAATTATCTCATAGCAACCTGTCACTGCCATATTTTAACACCAGTTTCTACTACACAGAAGTCTTTGAGAAGTTGTTATAATTACTGGATAATGTGCAGCTCAGCATGAAAAAGAAAGAAAAAAAATGACTCATACAACTTATACATGAAGAGTCTGCTGATCCCAGAAATAGAGGTCAGCGCTTAAGAACAAAACTACTTTGCAGTTTATGTTTCAGATTTTGTTTTAAAAAGAGCAGCAGCAAAAGTGCTTGGTTCTTCAGCAACATATATTAATCTTAGGATTTCTAAAAACAGTCATGAGATGTGAGATTCCACAGCTGGTCCAAAAGGAGAGATTTATTAAATAAACCAAATCAAACATTTGGTGTACTTAAAGGGACACTGAACCAAAAATTTTTCTATCATGATTCAGATAGAGCACGCAATTTTAAGCAAATTTCTAATGTACTCCTATTATCGCATTCTTTTCATTCTCTTGGTATCTTTATTTGAAATGCAAGAATGTGAGTTTAGATGCCGGCCCATTTTTGGTGAACACACTGTGTTGTTCTTGCTGATTGTTTGGAAAATTCACCTACCAATAAACAAGTGCTGTCCATGGTCTGAACCCAAAAAATAGTTTAGATGCCTTCTTTTTCAAATAAAAAAGCAATAGAATGAAGAAAAATTGATACTAGGAGTAAACTAGAAAGTGGTTTAAAATTGCATGCTCTATCTGAATCACAAAAGAAAAAATTTGGGTTCAGTGTCCCTTTAATTAAAAGATCTGAGTGCCAGTAAAAATCTTCATTGTGTCCTCTGTGACACAATGGAGAATTAGTGGTAGAAATTCTGAATGTATTATTCCCTAGTGAAGTATATACACAGAAATGTTTTCGTTTTTCTCCTGTATTCCAGGAAACATTAGTAACCCTGTGTAGGCACAAGAATGCATGTTTCATGTAAATTTCACTTGCACTGTGTGGCATAAATGCAGAGAATGGTAAGCCAAAACGTTAGATGGTGGCAAGGTCTCTGATTCCTAGTGACAATGGTTTCTATGGAAACAATTTCTAAAATACATAGAAGTAAGACAGACGGAAATAAAAAGAAACTAATATATTGTATTTTTTAATGGGCATGTGGTAAAATGAGGAGAAATATGACAAAAGCCGAGGATGTTTTAGCAATTTATCCGAGATTATTTACATGTCTAGACATGTTCTAGGAAATGGACAGCTTGATAATATATAACTAGACAGAAAAAAATAGATATTTGTAAATGGAAGTGAACAGCTGTAAGACTGTCACAGAACCGGTCAGGAAGCACAGAAGACACATGAATATTATTCAGAGCTTGCTTTACTAAAATCACTGCATTGTGACCTTATTGGTGCGTCGGGGATCCAATATGATCTTTAGGCAGATAAAGAAGATTGGTTATAAAAACTTAAATTATGCTTACCTGATAATTTTCTTTTCTCCTGACGAGAAGAGTCCACAGCTGCATTTATTACTTTTGGGAATTCAGAACCTGGCCACCAGGAGGAGGCAAAAACACCCCAGCCAAAGGCTTAAATACCTCCCCCACTTCCCTCATCCCCCAGTCATTCTGCCAAGGGAACAAGGAACAGTAGGAGAAATATCAGGGTGAAATAGGTGCCAGAAGAACAAAATACGGCCGCCCCATAGATAAAACGCGGGCGGGGAGCTGTGGACTCTTCCCGTCAGAAGAAAAGAAAATTATCTGGTAAGCATAATTTAAGTTTTTCTTCTTAAACGGGAAGAGTTCACAGCTGCATTAATTACTTTTGGGAGAACAATACCCAAGCTATAGAGGACACTGAATGCCAACAAAGGGCGGGTACAGAAAGCGGCCCCTTCGAAGGGCACCACAGCCTGAAATTATCCAACACCCGATAAAAAACTGGGACCAATTAACTGCCCATCAGTTAAACAACCTGCAAAGCAATGCTAGAGACCACTCAGAATCCCTAGAGTCCACGAACACAAAAGGTTTTGAGGAGCTAAGCCCCGGGGCTCCCGGCTCCCACTAAACGTACCCCCGACCCGAAGGAAGAGAACCTCCCTCTACCCCCGAGGGGGAGAACAGAGGACCCAATAAGATTTCCAAAGGACCACCAACAAGGGTAAGACGAAACCTCAAAACGACTAAAGCGAACCCAAGGTTGCTACAAGACCACCGCCCAGGGAAATGAACTCCCTAGAAGGACAAGGACCAGAGAGTAACTCCACACCCATGAAAGAGCTATCTCTGAGAACCAAAAGTACTGTGCAGGACAGGACTACTCACCAATGGAACATAGAAGTAGGCATCCCTTAAACTAATAAATTAGTTTTATGAAAGTTAAAATTTACTTTATTTTGAACACCAAAAACTGAGGGATTTCAGGTCTAGAAATGGCCCACAAGATACATATTTTTTTCTTATCAGATAAAGTTGAGAACCATTGCCTGTGCTGGTCCATAAAAACTGCTGGATAACAATTGAGTAATGTACATAATTTAAGTATTTGAAGATTAGATTTCTCTTTTCTTAATCTACAAATAGTTGTATATCTACAGAAAGTGGAAGAGGTGGCATATTTTTAACTCCAGCAGGCAAGCTCTTAAATTACATCTAGTGAGACAAATTTTACACAAATATTTTTGAAATAAGACACACTAGCTTGTACTCAACAAAGTAATTGTGAAAATGGCCATGTGTTTTAAAGGGACAGTTTATTCAAAAAATGTCTCCCCTTTAATTTGTTCCCAATGAGTTACTGGAGTGTACCAGCTGGAGTGTATTAAATTGTTTATTTATATTTCCATTACCCTTCTACTGGCAGTTAAAATACTTTATTAAGCCATTGGCATCCCTACCCATCCTGAAAGATTTTGGTCTCCAGGCCAAGCTGTATTAACACAGCCAGTAGAAAAAATTACACTCCCAGTGGGGTATAGAAGAGATAAGGTAATAAAATGTTAATTTTCCATTGTTCTCTTCAAGTACTGGTGATAGATTCACGAACAGATATAAGATAAAGAAGCAGGTATATGTACACAATGTGATAAAGTAATGAGATCTGCATATACCTACAAGCTTAACCTATTTTATTAGGTTGTGGCTTCAAAACACAAAATCAGCTAATTCATATACACAAACCATAAAAAAGCAAATCTCATACATTTTATACTCTGCATCTGGTAAAAAAAGTTATTGGAAACACATTAAGGGAAAAACAATTTTACAGTATACTGTCCCTTTAAGTAGGGATGTGCATTCGGAACATTCGTTATGAAACGAATACCGGATATGGCACATATAAAAGGTATTGGCAGTGAAGAGGAAAGTTCATTTTTAAAATGTTCCTTAAAAAGTTCTAAAACTAAGAATTTCTCTGCGTTTTCGCATTTGAGCAATATCAATCTGGCATGCACATTTCAATTAGAATTGAAATGTACACCTTTTAAGGGACATCATAGCCACTACCAATTTTAAATTTAGTAAAAAAAAAAAAAAAAAAAAAAAAAATACTGGTTAGGAGAATACTGAACAAAGTTCCTCGAATATAATAGAAAGCATTATGAGCCTGTTGATCAAAATCTTGCTGGCACGGACAGAAATAACTCAAAATTGTTTAATATTTAGCAAAATAAAACGGCTCACAAGCTAAAATTAACCTTTCCAAAATGTTTTACAAGTTCCTCGCAGTACTGACGAGACCAAAAAAAGATCAATGCCAGATGTAATTATAAAACAGATTTTTTTGTATTCCATCTACATGGTCATCCTTCAATCAAGTATGTCAGACTAAGAAAACCGTTTGAAACATATGATATTGGAAGACAGAAGAACGAAATATGACACATGATCTTTCTTTATACTATACATTTAACTGAAAGTGGGGGTAAGCTCGGAACATAAACTTTCTCTCATGCAGTACATGTGTGAATTAAGCCAATCCATCTAAAAATGTTGTTAAGAATGACCTTTAAAATGCAAAACTTCACCTTTAAAGAATCCCGAGATACGTACGCGATATCTTATCTTTCTAGATAAATCTGGAAAACATAGTATGTAACTTGCGCAAATCTGCCGGAGCTATAAATAGTGGCAAATTTTGTAATGGATACAATAAACAGGGAAAGATAATGATTTTGATTAGGCTCACTCAAGCGGATACTGATATAGGAAGCAATACACATGCTGCTAGATCCGTTTTAATTTTTTGAATAAGGGGTTGAAAATGTAATTTATACCACATGTTTGGATTAACATAGAGATGATATATGCCAAGGTATTTAAGTGAATCTACAACTTTGAAAGGGTAGTCTTGTAGACTGGACCTAGTTTTGTTAATCCACATAAGTTCGCTTTTATCAGTTTATTTTATAGCCGGAAAAAGAGCTGAAAGTATTTTGTAGAATTAATGTAATGTTTGGTGTTGTGTTGTCTATAAAGATCAACAGATCATCTGCATAGAGAAGATTTTTTAAACTATGTGTCCCCATCTTTATTCCTTTAATAGTATTCCAAAGCCAGATCGCTAATGGTTTGAGCGCCATATTGAAAAGGAGAGGGGATAAAGAACATCCCTGTCTCATACCTCTTCCTAGGACAATTTTTGGAGTAAGAGTGCCATTAGTAAAAATGACATTGGCTTATTTTATATATTATAAATGTACAAACTGGTTCTTGAAGTCAACCTCAGCAATTGATCTGAATAGATGTTTTCAGGCGATCGAGTCAAAAGCCTTTTCGGTGTCGAGCGGAAGAATTGCTGTGTCATGTCCAAGTTGTCTGTTATTGGTTTTCTCTATATTCAACATATCTATAAAAGTTATTACTTTAAGAGTAAGAGTTCCTTGATATCATAAAGCCTGTTTGATCTGGGTGTTTTATCTTTTCAAGACAAGAAAAGAGTCTATTAGCTATAATGGCAACCAAGATTTTATCATCTGTATTCAATACAGATATAGGTCTGTATGAAGCAGGATCTTCAATATTTTTACCTTTCTTATGTATTAAGGAGATGTTAGCTGCTAAAAAAAAAATTTGATGTAGGATTATTTAAAAGATAGTGGTTATTAAAGAGTTTCTCAAGTGTATATTTAATGTCGTCAGCTAATATTTTCAAATATTCTAATGGCAAGCAGTCCGGATCGGCAGCTTTATTTTGCTTAGCCTTCTTGATAGCCTTCAAAATGTCATCTATTGAAATACCCATATTTAATGGTGTGAGATCTGTAATTTTGGGTGTTTTAATTTAGACCAGAAATTGTATTGGTTTAACCTATTAATTTTTTTCTCAGAATATAGTTGATAATATGTATAGAAAACTTTACATATATCTTTAGAGTCTGTATATCTGTTTTTTCCTTTTTTTGATAGCTAATATAGAATTTTTCTATTTTTTACAAGTGTGGCTAAATATTTAGCCGAACAACCATGGAACCCTCTGTAGTACATATCCATTTTTAATTCCTCATCTTGCGATTTTTGTTTTAATAATACGACACTCTCTTGCCGTGCTTTAGTATATTTATTCCAGTTATAATTGCTATGATCTATATAATATTTTCTGTATGCATTTCTGACTTGGTTAGCGAGTTGGATTTCAGTGGCATTAGCTTTCTTTTTTCTAATAGACATGTACGCTTTGATCTCACCGCGTAACACTGCATTGGAAGCGTCCCAAAAATGTGCAATATTATATGTACAGTAATCTTTCCATTTCTGTTTTAACCAATTGTATAGATATCTGGGGAAGAAAAAGCTTTGATTTTTATCTTTGTGTCCAACTGGTGTATCGAATACAATTGATATAATTGCATGGTCAGATATATCATTTATATGAGCATCTCATTTTAAAATGGATAGCGATTCTTAGATTAATAGATAATCTATTCTGGAAAGGGGTTTAGAAGATTTAGATTCACATGTAAATGTAGAAGAGTTAGGATTTTTAATCCTTCAAATATCTATTAATTTATTACAGAATTTTTAAAAAAATATTTAACCTGGTTATTATATTCTTTCCTGTGTTTTATATTGAATCTGTTTAACTCAGAGAAGAGACACATATTAAAGTCGCCTCTCTTGGTATTCTTAGTTTAAAACTAAACCTAGGTAGGCTCATATGCTAATTTCTTAGACCTTGAAGGCTGCTGCTTATCTGAATGCATTTTGACATTTTTTAACAACTAGAGGGCGTTAAATCATGTGTGCTATATATATATATAACATTGTGCTCACACCCATGGAGTTACCTAGGAATCAGCACCGATTGGCTGAAATGCAAGTCTGTCAAAAGAACTAAAATAAGGGGGCAGTCTGCAGAGGCTTAGGTACAAGGTAATCACAGTGGTATAAAGTGTACTAATATAACTGTGTTGGTTATGAAAAACTGGGGAATGGGAAATAAAGGGATTATCTATCTTTTTAAACAATAAAAATTCTGGTGTAGACTGTCCCTTTAAGTCTATTTGGGAAATACTTACTATAATAATAAAAAACGTGAAATTAAAGGTCTCTATACATGTAACACAGATTATGTGGTATACATCCTTAAATGTCCATGTGGGCGGGGCTATGTGGGTGAGACCATTAACCCCATCAAAGACAGGATCAGTGCTTATAAATCTTCAGATGTAAGGATATGACACTCCCTGTATCATCCCATTTTTTAAATGCAGGACACTCTGTCAGTCAGTTAAGATTCCAAATAATTGACCACATACCTAAGCAAAGGAGAGGGGGTAACAGAGTTACTTTTAAAAAAAAGGGAGGTATGGTGGATACAGCATCTTAAAACCCTCAGTCCGAATGGTCTAAACAAAGACTATGATCTTCACCTGTTCTTGTAATGTTGTTTTTAATCAATTGGATTTTTGTAACTTTTTTTTAAGCCACTCTTGCAGATGTATAGTCTTGGGTTAAGTTCACTAGATATATAATATAGTTAAGTTATATAGCAATTATATATAAAAAAAACTATGGTTTTGTATAAGGATTATTGTTGAACATTCTGACCTGTTAGGGGACAAAAAAAAATCCAAAATGGAAACTAAGAAGTGTTTTAGCAATTAAGGTCAATTAACATACAGGTGCTATATAAGAAGGTGATTTCCCATAATCCATAGCATGACTAAGGGTCTGTGTTGACTCGAAACGTTGCTGTTTTTATTTTGTTTGTTACCTCAATAAAACATGGATACTTTTACTAAAAAGTGCTGACGCTACTCATTTGTTTCAATATATATATATATATATATATATATATATATATATATATATATATATATATATATATATATATATATATATATATATATATATATATACACACACACACACACATACACATATATACACACACACACATATACACACACACTCTTTCATATGCATTACTTACATTACAGACCAAGGGTTCAACACCTTATTAGTTAGTAAACATTTCTAAAACTGCTAGATGTGAAATTCTGCTATAATGTTGCTTACATTTGTAACCACAATACACAACAAATGTATGCTTGTATATAGATTATAATAATGTCAAAAGAAAAAAAACATTTATATACTCCTGCACTAGGATAATGTGAAATTTAAAGTGGAAAAAAAATTAAACAACCTGAATATAAATATTTTAGCTTATGACTTTTAATCAGGTAGTTTATCAGTGCTTGAAGTAGCAAACAGTCTTGTGATAAAAAAGAAACCTTTGTCTATTAATTTCCATGACAATATTTTGGTTGTGACTGAATTGAATGTGCTGTATTCATTAAAATAGAGAGTGAGGTTGGACTACAGGTTCTCTTATGCCCTCTCAGAACTGAGTGAATCTAAGCAGTGACATTAATGGCAAACCATAGCTACTTGATGAGAGAATATGCCTGTATCTAAAAACCCACAAGCTTGGCATTATGCTCAATATTCACAGCATTTGGGAAACCACTAAATGCTCTTCTATTACACCACAGTGTCAGAGCATGCTACTTCTGCACAGAAACATTTCCTTCTGCTGCCCTCATAAAGATGCCTCTTATTACTCACTTGGGTTCGGTGAGAATTTCAACAACGCATTTTCTCTGCGGTCCAACAGTGGTCCAGTTCTTAGCAAGGGCCACCATGGCTCCAGCATCTAACAGACCATACCCATATGAATGGCTCACTGCAGACAAAGAATACAACATGTTATGACAAAGCTTAGCATTTGAAAAACAAAAGTCAGACCAAAGATTTCTTATCAAAACAAAGAACCTTTAAGAAAATATATTTCTTTCATGTAATTAGCAAGAGTCCATGAGCTAGTGACATATGGGATATACATTCCTACCAGGAGGGGCAAAGTTTCCCAAACCCAAAAATGCCTATAAATACACCCCTCAAAACACCCACAATTCAGTTTTACAAACTTTGCCTCCTGTGGAGGTGGTGAAGTAAGTTTGTGCTAGATTCTACGTTGATATGCGCTCCGCAGCAGGTTGGAGCCCGGTTTTCCTCTCAGCGTGCAGTGAATGTCAGAGGGATGTGAGGAGAGTATTGCCTATTTGAATGCAATGATCTCCTTCTACGGGGGCTATTTCATAGGTTCTCTGTTATCGGTCGTAGAGATTCATCTCTTACCTCCCTTTTCAGATCGACGATATACTCTTATATATACCATTACCTCTACTGATTCTCGTTTCAGTACTGGTTTGGCTTTCTACAAACATGTAGATGAGTGTCCTGGGGTAAGTAAGTCTTATTTTCTGTGACACTCTAAGCTATGGTTGGGCACTTTTTTATAAAGTTCTAAATATATGTGTTTAAACATTTATTTGCCTTGACTCAGGATGTTCAACATTCCTTATTTTCAGACAGTCAGTTTCATATTTGGGATAATGCATTTGAATCAATCATTTTTTCTTACCTTAAAAATTTGACTTTTTCCCTGTGGGCTGTTAGGCTCGCGGGGGCTGAAAATGCTTCATTTTATTGCGTCATTCTTGGCGCAGACTTTTTTGGCGCAAAAAATCTTTTCTGTTTCCGGCGTCATACGTGTCGCCGGAAGTTGCGTCATTTTTTGACGTTCTTTTGCGCCAAAAATGTCGGCGTTCCGGATGTGGCGTCATTTTTGGCGCCAAAAGCATTTAGGCACCAAATAATGTGGGCGTCTTATTTGGCGCTAAAAAAATATGGGCGTCGCTTTTGTCTCCACATTATTTAAGTCTCATTTTTCATTGCTTCTGGTTGCTAGAAGCTTGTTCCTTGGCATTTTTTTCCCATTCCTGAAACTGTCATTTAAGGAATTTGATCAATTTTGCTTTATATGTTGTTTTTTCTCTTACATATTGCAAGATGTCTCACGTTGCATCTGAGTCAGAAGATACTTCAGGAAAATCGCTGTCTGGTGCTGGAACTACCAAAGCTAAGTGTATCTGCTGTAAACTTTTGGTAGCTGTTCCTCCAGCTGTTGTTTGTACTAATTGTCATGACAAACTTGTTAATGCAGATAATATTTCCTTTAGTAATGTACCATTACCTGTTGCAGTTCCATCAACATCTAATGTTCAGAGTGTTCCTGATAACATTAAGAAGGCTATGTCTGTTATTCCTCCTTCTAGTAAACATAAAAAATCTTTTAAAACTTCTCTTTATACAGATGAATTTTTAAATGAACATCATCATTCTGATTCTAATGACTCTTCTGGTTCAGAGGATTCTGTCTCAGAGGTTGATGCTGATAAATCTTCATATTTATTTAAAATTGAATTTATTCGTTCTTTGCTTAAAGAAGTACTAATTGCTTTAGAAATTGAGGATTCTGGTCCTCTTGATACTAAATCTAAACGTTTAGATAAGGTCTTTAAATCTCCTGTGGTTATTCCAGAAGTTTTTCCTGTTCCTGGTGCTATTTCTGAAGTAATTTCCAGAGAATGGAATAATTTGGGTAATACATTTACTCCTTCTTAACGTTTTAAGCAATTATATCCTGTGCCGTCTGACAGATTAGAATTTTGGGACAAAATCCCTAAAGTTGATGGGGCTATTTCTACCCTTGCTAAACGTACTACTATTCCTACGTCAGATGGTACTTCGTTTAAGGATCCTTTAGATAGGAAAATTGAATCCTATCTAAGAAAAGCTTATCTGTGTTCAGGTAATCTTCTTAGACCTGCTATATCATTGGCTGATGTTGCTGCAGCTTCAACTTTTTGGTTGGAAACTTTAGCGCAACAAGTAACAGATCATGATTCTCATAATATTATTATTCTTCTGCAACATGCTAATAATTTTATCTGTGATGCCATTTTTGATATTATCAGAGTTGATGTCAGGTTTATGTCTCTAGCTATTTTAGCTAGAAGAGCTTTATGGCTTAAAACTTGGAATGCTGATATGTCTTCTAAATCGACTCTACTTTCCATTTCTTTCCAGGGTAACAAATTATTTGGTTCTCAGTTGGATTTTATTATCTCAACTGTTACTGGTGGGAAAGGAACTTTTTTACCACAGGATAAAAAATCTAAGGGTAAAAACAGGGCTAATAATCGTTTTTGTTCCTTTCGTTTCAACAAAGAACAAAAGCCTGATCCTTCTTCCTCAGGAGCAGTTTCAGTTTGGAAACCATCTCCAGTCTGGAATAAATCCAAGCCTTCTAGAAAAGCAAAGTCAGCTTCTAAGTCCACATGAAGGTGCGGCCCTCATTCCAGCTCAGCTGGTAGGGGGCAGGTTATGTTTTTTCAAAGAAATTTGGATCAATTCTGTTCACAATCTTTGGATTCAGAACATTGTTTCAGAAGGGTACAGAATTGGTTTCAAAATAAGATTTTTTCTTTCCCGTGTCCCAGTAAATCCAGTGAAAGCTCAAGCATTTCTGAAATGTGTTTCAGATCTAGGGTTGGCTGGAGTAATTATACCAGTTCCAGAACAGGGGCTGGGGTTTTATTTGAATCTCTTCATTGTACCAAAGAAGGAGAATTCCTTCAGACCAGTTCTGGATCTAAAAATATTGAATCGTTATGTAAGGATACCAACATTCAAAATGGTAACTGTAAGGACTATCTTGCCTTTTGTTCAGCAAGGGCATTATATGTCCACGATAGATTTACAGGATGCATATCTGCATATTCCGATTCATCCAGATCACTATCAGTTCCTGAGATTCTATTTCCTGGACAAGCATTACCAGTTTGTGGCTCTGCCGTTTGGCCTAGCTACAGCCCCAAGAATTTTTACAAAGGTTCTCGGTGCCCTTCTGTCTGTAATCAGAGAACAGGGTATTGTGGTATTTCCTTATTTGGACGATATCTTGGTACTTGCTCAGTCTTTACATTTAGCAGAATCTCATACGAATCGACTTGTGTTGTTTCTTCAAGATCATGGTTGGAGGATCAATTCACTAAAAAGTTAATTGATTCCTCAGACAAGGGTAACCTTTCTGGGTTTCCAGATAGATTCAGTGTCCATGACTCTGTCTTTGACAGACAAGAGACGTCTAAAATTGATTTCAGCTTGTCGAAACCTTCAGTCACAATCATTCCCTTCGGTAGCCTTATGCATGGAAATTCTAGGTCTTATGACTGCTGCATCGGACGCGATCCCCTTTGCTCGTTTTCACATGCGACCTCTTCAGCTCTGTATGCTGAATCAATGGTGCAGGGATTACACAAAGATATCTCAATTAATATCTTTAAAACCGATTATACGACACTCTCTGACGTGGTGGACAGATCACCATCGTTTAATTCAGGGGGCTTCTTTTGTTCTTCCGACCTGGACTGTAATTTCAACAGATGCAAGTCTTACAGGTTGGGGAGCTGTGTGGGGATCTCTGACGGCACAAGGAGTTTGGGAATCTCAGGAGGTGAGATTACCGATCAATATTTTGGAACTCCGTGCAATTTTCAGAGCTCTTCAGTCTTGGCCTCTTCTGAAGAGAGAATCGTTCATTTGTTTTCAGACAGACAATGTCACAACTGTGGCATAAATCAATCATCAAGGAGGGACTCACAGTCCTCTGGCTATGAAAGAAGTATCTCGAATTCTGGTTTGGGCGGAATCCAGCTCCTGTCTAATCTCTGCGGTTCATATCCCAGGTATAGACAATTGGGAAGCGGATTATCTCAGTCGCCAAACGTTGCATCCGGGCGAATGGTCTCTTCACCCAGAGGTATTTCTTCAGATTGTTCAAATGTGGGAACTTCCAGAAATAGATCTGATGGCGTCTCATCTAAACAAGAAACTTCCCAGGTATCTGTCCAGATCCCGGGATCCTCAGGCGGAAGCAGTGGATGCATTATCACTTCCTTGGAAGTATCATCCTGCCTATATCTTTCCGCCTTTAGTTCTTCTTCCAAGAGTAATCTCCAAGATTCTGAAGGAATGCTCATTTGTTCTGCTGGTAGCTCCGGCATGGCCTCACAGGTTTTGGTATGCGGATCTTGTCCGGATGGCCTCTTGCCAACCGTGGACTCTTCCGTTAAGACCAGACCTTCTGTCGCAAGGTCCTTTTTTCCATCAGGATCTCAAATCCTTAAATTTAAAGGTATGGAGATTGAACGCTTGATTCTTGGTCAAAGAGGTTTCTCTGACTCTGTGATTAATACTATGTTACAGGCTCGTAAATCTGTATCTAGAGAGATATATTATAGAGTCTGGAAGACTTATATTTCTTGGTGTCTTTCTCATCATTTTTCTTGGCATTCTTTTAGAATTCCGAGAATTTTACAGTTTCTTCAGGATGGTTTAGATAAAGGTTTGTCCGCAAGTTCCTTGAAAGGACAAATCTCTGCTCTTTCTGTTCTTTTTCACAGAAAGATTGCTAATCTTCCTGATATTCATTGTTTTGTACAAGCTTTGGTTCGTATAAAACCTGTCATTAAGTCAATTTCTCCTCCTTGGAGTTTGAATTTGGTTCTGGGGGCTCTTCAAGCTCCTCCTTTTGAACCTATGCATTCATTGGACATTAAATTACTTTCTTGGAAAGTTTTGTTCCTTTTGGCGATCTCTTCTGCCAGAAGAGTCTCTGAATTATCTGCTCTTTCTTGTGAGTCTCCTTTTCTGATTTTTCATCAGGATAAGGCGGTGTTGCGAACTTCTTTCCAATTTTTACCTAAGGTTGTGAATTCCAACAACATTAGTAGAGAAATTGTGGTTCCTTCATTATGTCCTAATCCTAAGAATTCTAAGGAGAAATCGTTGCATTCTTTGGATGTTGTTAGAGCTTTGAAATATTATGTTGAAGCTACTAAGTCTTTTCGAAAGACTTCTAGTCTATTTGTTATCTTTTCCGGTTCTAGAAAAGGCCAGAAAGCTTCTGCCATTTCTTTGGCATCTTGGTTGAAATCTTTAATTCATCATGCCTATGTCGAGTCGGGTAAAACTCCGCCTCAAAGGATTACAGCTCATTCTACTAGGTCAGTTTCTACTTCCTGGGCGTTTAGGAATGAAGCTTCGGTTGATCAGATTTGCAAAGCAGCAACTTGGTTCTCTTTGCATACTTTTACTAAATTCTACCATTTTGATGTGTTTTCTTCTTCTGAAGCAGTTTTTGGTAGAAAAGTACTTCAGGCAGCGGTTTCAGTTTGAATCTTCTGCTTATGTTTTTCATTAAACTTTATTTTGGGTGTGGATTATTTTCAGCAGGAATTGGCTGTCTTTATTTTATCCCTCCCTCTCTAGTGACTCTTGCGTGGAAAGATCCACATCTTGGGTAGTCATTATCCCATACGTCACTAGCTCATGGACTCTTGCTAATTACATGAAAGAAAACATAATTTATGTAAGAACTTACCTGATAAATTAATTTCTTTCATATTAGCAAGAGTCCATGAGGCCCACCCTTTTTGTGGTGGTTATGATTTTTTTGTATAAAGCACAATTATTCCAATTCCTTATTTTATATGCTTTCGCACTTTTTTCTTATCACCCCACTTCTTGGCTATTCGTTAAACTGATTTGTGGGTGTGGTGAGGGGTGTATTTATAGGCATTTTGAGGTTTGGGAAACTTTGCCCCTCCTGGTAGGAATGTATATCCCATACGTCATTAGCTCATGGACTCTTGCTAATATGAAAGAAATGAATTTATCAGGTAAGTTCTTACATAAATTATGTTTTTGTAAAGGGATTGTTATTTTTTTACAATAGCAGAATCACTTGACTGGATTTGTATTTAAACAAACAGCCTAAATAATTCCTTTTCCTCCCACACCCTAGTTTCCTGATCACTTGAAATCTTAAAAACGAACAAATTGTATCAAAAATAACAACCCCTTCACATACAGCTCGACTTGATGCCCTTTGTAAACAAGAAAAGCTGGTCACTATCATAGAAGATGACAGAGGACAAACTGTCTGCGTACGTTAAAAATATATTTCCAGCTAATCTTTCTCCAATATTCTGCCTTCAAGCTCAACATCCCTACAAGCATGTGACACACTACATGTGATGTTGTAATCTGTGCAAACATTCCGAATGCCCCTACAGCCAGGGACAGAAATGTATTTCCATCTCAATTTTCACTTGACTTTTTAAACTAGCCACAGTGTCTTTGTTCTTTAATCTGGTTATCCCAGTATAAATATTATATAATGTCAATGTGCACAAGTTTTGTTACAAAGTTAAATCCACAAATACAATACAGTAACTATCGTCTAAAAATAATTGATACACAACCTTTAGAATTTAGGAATCTCATGAATGAATGTTTTGCAAAATTTGAAAAATTATACAAATTTTAACAAATTTGCTCTTTCGTTTTAATTGTTTATACAACATTCTAACATTTGTTTAATGTAATTGTATTTCTAATGCTATCTTAAAATGTCAAATTAGATTACATTTTTTGAATATTGCATAATTGGAATTGCATTATGCAACATTTGAATTAGAAAAATTTCAATCAATATATTTGTAATAGTATTTCTAATGCTCTCTAAATGTAATATTCAAATTATGCAATATTCGAAATAAACATTTTAATTTATATATTTGTATCTATTGTGTATCAATTTACTAAATTCCCTACCACATGAACTACTGAACTTCTGAATAGTTTTGTTAAATCGAATGTAACATTCAAAATTTCAAATGTGGATATTCGATCTAATTATTAACATTCAAAAACTGGAAATAACATTTGATTATGGATTTTCGTTCTTAACATTCAATTGTCAAAACGAATATCCACAGAAAAGCTGATTGCACTTTCAACACTTCCGCCCATCCCAACCCATCAGAAAAGATTAATAATATTAATAATAATAATGTGATGCCTTGCGAAATTCACCTGAATTCACTAACCTTTGCGACCAATGCCATTTGTGACCCAGTCATTAGCGTTAAGATGAGCTGGGTTTGAAGTCCGTACAACAAGATGCTGCATATCTCTCCAGGTTAGGTTATTACTAAAAGTGGAAAGAAATAGAACATCAGAAATGTTATATATAAATGAAATTAAAACTAGGAAATCAAACAATTTTTATTATTTATTATATGGTAAATTTTCCGCTGACCGCACATCTAAACACAACATTAGCATTCTATGGATTACTGAAAGACTTAATTTCTATGTAAAAAACAAACAAACAAACAAACCATGCAGCCTACTATGGCCTAGAATACAGTAAAACCAGTTAATAGCACCTGAGCTGACAAAGGCAGTGACGCTACTACATTTTGTGACCAATAAATTAGAGGTGCAGTAATTAACATCAGCACTTTCCCAGCAGAGCACTATTAATAGTGGTTCCAATTAATTTCTATGGGATGTAATAAAACGATGACAGCTCTGATGTAGTCAAATGCACACTGCAGATAGCATATGCTTCCTATACCAGCCGTGGTAAAGCCACTACTATATTATAAGTAACACACTTGTGAATTAGGGCTCCTCTTTACACCAGCTAGTGCTATCTGGCCCTAATTGTAGAAGGAGCTAGTGAAGAAAATGCCTTTGTACTGTAATCTGTATTGATAGCATGTCCAAAAGGTTACGGCGTCTCACGTACAAAACAGACATTTCATAGGACACAATGCATACTTTGCTTCCAGAGCGAGAGCGATGATTCCTGCAGCAAGCGGTGCAGATGCCGAGGTTCCTGTGTGAGAGTCTGTGCACTTCTGCCTCAGATCAGTCGTTACCTGACAAAAGAATATTGCTGAGGTTAACCTTTTATACCGTCTCCCATCCCTAGCCCAAATAACAATTAGGAAGACTAAAGCCTCAGCAGGACATAAAGCGGTAATAATAAAATATGCTAGATCCTTTTATTAGTGTACTACTGCAAACACCTATGTATTTAAAGGGATAGTAAAAAAGTCCAAATTAAACTCATGATTCAGACAGGGCATGTAATTTTAAACAACTTTTTAATTTACTTTTATCATAAATTTGCTTTGTTCTCTTGGAATTCTTAGTTGAAAGCTAAACCTAGGTAGGCTCATATGATAATTTCTAAGCCTTTGAAAGTCGCCTCTTATCTGAATGCATTTGACAGCTTTTCACAGCTAGAGAGCGTTAGTTCATGTGTGTAACAGATAACTGTGCTCACGCACATGGAGTTAATTAAGGGTCAGTACTAATTGCCTGAAATACAAGTCTGTCAAAAGATCTGAGATAAGGAGGCAGTCTGCAGAAGCTTAGATACAAGGTAATTACAGTATATTTATATAACTGTTGGTTATGCAAAACTGGGGAATGGTAAATAAAGAAATTATCTATCTTTTTAAACAATAACATTTTTGGTGTTTACTATCCCTTTAACTCTTGCAAAGGGGTAAACATATATAAACTTTATATAAACATATATAAACTTTATATAAACATATATAAACATATATAAACTTTATATAAACTTTATATAAACATATATAAACTTTATATAAACATATATAAATTTATATAAACATATATAAACTTTAACTATTTAACCTCCCCAAAAGAATGAAACATTAGTTCAGTAAGAAAATGTTTTAGAACATCAGGGCAACATAATATTGTTCCTTTACATAGTTTTAAAGTCGGAAACATGACAGTTTAATTTAGCCTAACCAATATTCATGTTTTACCACGCTTGTTTATGATACAAAAAAAAAAAAATCCTGCTACATGGCATAATTATTCTTTTCTGTAAACAATTCTTTTTCTATAAAAGAGTGAATACATAATGTATTAAAACTGCTGACTCAAACATACAGTTAACTTGAAATCTGTTTCAAAGTTAAACAATTAGGGAAAAATACTGTGACCATTATTTAACTCTTCCAGAAATCTCTTGGGTAATGTCCAACGCAAACAAAAACACTTTGTTCTGGCTGTATACAGAAAGGTTTCAAGTGCACTGTCAGCCCCCAGGCACACAGAAAAGAGCATGCTTTGTACAGGGCACCCAGCTGGCCGCTTAAAGAGAATGTCAGTCCAAACTCAGATTTCGATGAGTCAAAGTAACATGATAAATTCTATGAAATTGAAAAACTCATCAGTGACACAACTTAAAACTTACTCAATTAATGTAAATAGGTCACAAGCTACATTATTGAAGATGAGCAGAACATTGCCTGGAAATCATTCTAAGACAATGAACATAGAGTTGTATGACTGTTGTAAAAAGCTTAGAATATTACCAAAACTTCCAAGATCTAAGAAACACTTACAATTTGCTTCTCATTCTGGTTGCCGCTGCTGTACGTGGTTGCCAGAGTGGAGGAGCACGCTTCACTATACCACGGCACGTTGCCAAACTGTGTGGTACTGCTGATTGATAAAGTATAAATGCTGTTGGTGTATCCATCACAGTTACAGCTGTCATGCTCTCTTCCGCCATTGCCAGAAGCCCATACATATATAGACCCCAGGCCACCGCGACCCTTCAGCAAAAACACAGTAGGTACATTGTTATTAAAGAACAAAGCCAAGCCAAAAAAACGTTAGTTAAGAACAAGTAACACTCAGTAAAAAGCATGAACAGAACATGACATAATATTTGAAAAAAAAACATTGCTATCCATTAAGCTTAAAAATGCCATTAAAAACCACTTGCTTGTGTGTAAAATGTGTGCTTTGACCCATGCTCCCTAGAGAATCCAAAAAGGCAAAACGTGCTTTTTAAAAAAACTGCCTATTTCACTTGCACGTTACTATGTATGTGCATTGGTTCCTTCGCGAAGATCCGAATGCAGAAGTTAGCAGCCGATCGTTCCCTTCCGATATTTTCATAGCCGGATTGATTCCTGTAAAAGATCCCCCACTCTGAGATCTAGATTTTAGAGTGGGGCTCTTTAACAAGAATCAAAGGGAAAGAGCAGCTGCTCATTTCCACAATCGGATCCTCACAAAGGATCCAAATGCACATACCTACAAGTTACATCATTTGCGTTCTGGCCTCTTAAGGGAGAGTGGAACATGCACAACTTTTACCCAAAAGAAGTGTATATTGTGCTCTTTAATGAATCAGGTTACTTTTACACATTTACCCGGCATTGTATTTGTCCCTGTAACATCGGCTTATTTGTTTTTATTGCTGGGGCTGTCGTATTCAGAAAAGCAACGTCAAATGTAAGCTTTTAAGCATCCTTTTAATGTAAATTCAATATATTTTATATGGGCAATAACATTATAAATCTAAAACTAGTAACATTCACAATTATATTGATGATGTCAGTGGAAATAAATTATTGAATTAAACCATTGTATGCCATTAAAATTTGCAACTAACTCATAAAACATCAGCCTCTGTATCTCAAACATGGGCATCAACAAAAGGGGCATCCCCCCTTGTATTTCTCTCCCCACCTAAAGTACAAACTGCAGAAAAAAAGGAAATTGAATGCAAGTTTTTGTTTTTTAATTATCCTGAATGTAGCTCCGTTGTAGCGGAAGAAGCACAGTATTCTGGGAGTTACATAGCATTCTGGAATTTGTAGTTTTTGTGTAGTTCTGAACTCCAGCATGCATTGTACAGTGGTGGGGAGTGAGCTTTGATTGAAGGCAGAAAGTTTTGCATGAGGCCACGCCCTCTCCTCCATGGTGTGGGTGTGTTCTATGAGCCATTAAGAGGGATTTCCACTACTACCACCCTTTTAACAGCAGCAAACAATAAGGTATTTCATTAGTTCATTTCTGTGCAGATTCCTCATACTCAAATACTTGATTAGTTTGTTAAAAGTTTGTGAATAGCACAAATACTGGAATGTTTATTTTGTATATTTTAGGTAATGTACTGTTAGCTGTTTGAGGCTTTATATGAATAGGTTAACATATAGGTTCTTTTGTGTTTAATTTTGATTATGTTCTTCTTTATAACTGTATAATGCAACAGATTAAAGGGATATTGAACCCAAATTTTTTATTTCACGATTCAGATAGAGCATGCGATTTTTAGCAACTTTCTAATTTACTCCTATTATGAAATTATATTCATTCTCTTGGCATCTTTATTTGAAAAAGCAGTATTGTATGCTTACAAGCCAGCCCATTTTAGGATCAGCACCCTGAGTAGCACTTGCAGATTGGTGGCTACATTCAGCCACCAATTAGCAAGCTCAACCCAGGTGCTGAACTAAAGATGGGTTGGCATGTAAGCTTAGATTCCTGCTTTTTTAAATAAAGATACCAAGAGAATAAAGAAAAATTGATATTAGGAGTAAATGAGAAAGCTGCTTGACATTGCCTGCTCTATTTGAATCATGAAAGAAAAAATGTGGGTTTAGAATCCATTTAAATAAAAAAAAGCACTAAATAATGAATAAATCTATATGTTCCTTCTATTTTCATTTTTAAGTTAGAAGTCTGGATAAAGACATTCATTTCATTACACCAAAAAAAGTGTATAAAAAGTATTAAACTTTAGAATATAGTGACTCCCAATGTATAGTGTACTAGTAGCATTTTGGGTTTATTTTCAAATCCTGATACATATATATGTGTAAGTGTATGGGTGTTTGTCTGGGCATATTTCACTTTATTGCAACCCACATTGAAAAAAAATTCTGGGGCACCCATGATCTCAAACATTTTTTTTCTCCTTTCTCTACCTGGTTGACGCCTCTAAAAAAAGCACTTTCTGCCAAATGAGCTGGCCCGTCCACTGTCTTGCCATCATCTTCTGGTCCCCAGCTGGCACTATATATGTGAATGTGGTCAAGGTTGTGCCCAAGGGACTTTGCTTCTACTGCGTCAGTCACCTCTCCATCCAGCATCCTAACGCCTGAAAGCAGTAAAAAAACAGGGTTTTATTCATTCAAAGGGATAATAAGGAACACAAATACTACAGTAACTAGAAAAATCAAGAAAGCTTCCTTTTAGCTTTAATATTTGTGTTTCTAGAAATACTTTAAATGGAACAAACATAGAAAGTTATAGGGCAATAAAACCTCTTGCAATTACATTTTTCTGCAGTTTTGCAAAAAATAAAATAAAAAATGCAAAGCAGTGTGTAATTTTAAACATAGCACTGATGCCAAAATGGGCACAGCTTAGCCGTGTTCACATTTTTCCTTTTCTATTAATTTTTCTAAAGAATTAAATTCTACATTTAAAAGTGGGTTGTAACATTCAAAAAAAATGTCCTTATATGTAATGAGATTGCTGTAGCAATAACAACAATAATCAGAAGACAGTAACTGCAAGCCACATTTTATTTTATCTTGTTGCATATTATCACAGGTGCAAATCCCCACATCCGGAATTCCAAAATCCACACAGTCTGAAATCCAAAAATTTGTCATTCAAATTTAAAATAAATAAATATCCCAGTGCTGCCATGGGAGGGAAGGAGGAAGGGAGGCGGGCGCATAGTGGGAGTGGGGAGGGGATTCCCTACCTACAGACAAAAATAAATGCTTTGTGAAAGGAGGGGAAGGGATAGGTTTCCTACACTATGGAAAGTTGGTGAGGTAGGGGGTTCCTCCATACAATCGGATGGGGAGGGTGATCACTACACTACAGATTTTTTATTTAAATAAATAAAACAAACCCCCCAACAAACTGGGTACTGGCAGACAGCTGTCATTACCTAATAATGTGACACCTAGTGAGAGTGGGAGGGTTAGAGAGCTGTTTGGGGGGGGGGGATCAAGGAGGGTTCCCTGCACAAAATATATATTTTTTTTTAATTCTCCCTAAACTGCATACTGGCAGACTGTCTGCCTGTACCTAAAATGGTGGTGATCAGTGGCGGATGAGGGAGGGTTAGGTAGTGATCAGGGGGTGGGAGGTGTCAGGTAGGAGAATAATCTCTACACTACAGCTAAAATTAGCCATAAAAGCTACATCATTAACCCCTTCACTACTGAGAATTTCAGAAGTGAGGTGCGCAACAGCAATTAGCAGCATTTTAGTTGCCAAAAACAATGGCAAAGCCATGCATGTCTGCTGATTCTAAACAAAGCAGAACCCCAAGAAACTTTAACAACCATTTGACTAATGACTGCAGTAGTTGTGTGTAAATAATTTCATTGAGAAACACACAGTTTGTGAAAAAGTGAAAGATTTTTATTTTTAATATGATCTCAATAGGCAGCGAAATGGTGGCATTAAATGTACCAAAATGGGCCTAGATTAATACTTTGGGTTGTCTACTAAAATATATAGTGTTGATAGGTAAATAAAATAAAAAAAAACACGGCTTTATTTCTTTTTGAATTGAGTGATAGAAAAAAATACTAAAAATTCTCTGGTACTTTGGACGAATATTTCTCTAAAATTCCTGGTTGTTTAGGGGTTAATATGTACAAGCTGGGTCTTTTTTGCCATTAAGGTGCTTATGTTTGTTATAGTGTGATTTCTATTATGAGACCTAAAAGTGTTCTCTCTTTATCATTAGACCTCATGATATTTTGTTCCTTCCCTAGATTTTTAAAGGGGTCAAATGGTGACTTCATATAAGACACAGAAAGCTCCTTTGTAATATGCCCACATGTTTTGTAAAAATACTGAAGTGGATAACTTTGTCTTATATACTAACTATAATTCTGTTGGATATACCATCTCAGACATTTATCTTAGTGTAAAGACAGGTTACAATGATTATGATCTATAAAGAAATGTTTTTATTATAATACTTATTTTGTTCTTACTGATAACTTCAATAAACAAAATATATAGCAAACCAAATAAAATTAGCTCCCCAAAGTAAATGCACTGTGAGCAGTTATTCTTCAGCTACTCTATTTACTTTTATCAGGATGGTGGGGGGGAAAAACTGCCAATCAGCATCACCAGTGCAGAGTTCACAATTTGCTTAACTGAGATCTCATGGGATTTTACCTTGCATCACCTATGCATCACTTCAATTGATTTATCATATGAGCAGAATGCCCCTTTAAAACATGACTTTTTAAACATTACATGTAATTGTTGCCTTACCTCCAATCCGTGCATTATATGCAATCCCAACACCACAAATGCCATTATTTGCCACTGCTGCAACTTCTCCTGCACACCGAGTGCCATGCCTATAAATATAAAGAGAGTAGTAAGAGTCTGGTTGTAAAGGTGCCACCTTATCCTAGTCTAGGAGTGTGTGCTCGTCACATTAAACAGTTATTAGACTGTAAAAGGGTTGTGTTTTCTCTATTCCTTTGGTTCATTAAATATGTTCAGAAAACACTTAAAATACTAACAATAATCTAAACTGAGAACCATAAATACATATATAACTAAAAATAAAAAACAATGCTCTTTAAAACCGGCCTGTGAAAGAAATAAAGAATACATAAAAAAAAGAGGTTAAAAATATATCTACTATACATAATCTAAATTAAAAAAAACTTCTTGAAGTGAAAAACTTTATTCTATTCAAGTTTGCCCTAGTCCAACTGCAGTATTTCTGGTGAGATCTGAGATAAATCCCAGGAAGGGACCTAATCATGTCACAGGTGAGTGCCAGATAGAAAGGTAAAAGAATATAGTTTAAGCATTTTCTTTTCTCGCTATTATATAGATCATATGCGTTTTTTTCTCTGACGTAGCTTCATGCTAACTCTGGAGCTCTGTTCAAAAGAGAAAAACTGCTGAAAATCAAATTCACACAAAACTAGGAAGGGCAGGTTGTATAATTAAATTAATCATATTCTACTTTAAAACTTGCTGCAAACACAGAACACAGAAAAGAGAAAAAATGTTTGTTCAACATTCTAACATTCGTTTAATGTAATGGTATTTCTAATGCTTTCTTTAAATGTAATATTTGAACTATGCAATATTCAAAATAGAAACATTCAAATTTATATATTTCTATCTATTACTAAATTCCCTACCACATGAACTATTGAACTTCTGAATAGTATTTGTTAAATCGAATGTTACTTTCAAAATGTCAAATGTGGACATTCAATCTAATTATGAACATTCAAAAACTGTAAATAACATTTGAGTACAGAATTTTTAAAAATATTCGTTCTTATCAACATTCGATTATGTAAATTGAATTTTTACAATAACATTCGTTCTATCATTCAAATTCGAATATAAACACATTTGCCCATCCCTAATACCAAGCCAGGTAAATTAACATTAACTCTTAGTCATTAATGACTAAGAAGGCTGCAATGCATTGTATTTAATGATCAGCAGCTCACGTTGTTAACCAAGGAGTTAAAACTACATTAAAACAATTTGCTACCCAAACTGTTTTACGATGATATTTGCATATTTGGTCTTTAATTCTGTAAAATCCATACAGGGTTGTCAATCAGGCTAGAAATAGCCAGCAAGTGTTCCCGTTGTGTAGAATAAGCTACCTCTTTTCTAGCAAGCAGACTGTGTGCAGGGGCTTCATGGATATGAATGAAATGAGGCTTTGTACAGACAGCACATTAATCTTCTGTGTCTGCCGCATCTTGCAGCATACACAGGATCCACAGGTCCGCAAGGCAAACAGTACAACTACATGAGCTTGGCAGAAATGCTACTGGCACCCAGAGCCGTCCATAAGCTTAACTCTCTGTGTACCCTGCAGTACCATCTGCCTGGACCAAGGATAGAGCCTCAAGCAGCTGCAATAATTATTTTTTTCCTTTATAAAAAAAAAATTATATAGTTATTGTGCGTGAAATAGCAATGATAATTGCTAAATATCTGATCAACTTTTTCTGTGCCGTTAAACCTTGGAATGAGAACATTGTGTTTTCTCACTCCGATGGGGAGCTGGGAGGTGAACAAATGTGATCTGTAACTAAAATTCACATTCATGAAACTAGGATAACCCAAAAATATCTGGACATTGTACTTGTCAAAATATCTTTCGATAAATGGCAATTTGTAAAAATATACCAGCAACCCCTTATTTCAATGTTTTTGTGTATCCAATCAGAGGCCAAATGTAAATAAACTTCTGCACTTATCTAAGCAATCACTGTGTAGCATATAGAGTTAAACTGTGGTATACTTAAGTATGCAGCATGCACGTGTGCATTGCGCACTGAAGAAGAAAACTGCAGGAAATGCAGGATAATAAGAAATTCATGTACATTGCAGTGTTAAATATTTTATGGGGATTTAATTTTAGCTTAAAGAAACATAAAATTGTTACTAGATTGAATTATATATTTAAAGCAAAGATTACCCTTAGAATAATATGGAGATATGATTTAACTATGTTATTTAAATAGTGTAAGAATAATAAGTGGGCACTGCTATGCTGTAACCTAGGTTTCTTTCTCAGTTGAGGCTAATTAGGGACAGCTATAAATGAGTTACTAGAATGTACAACCAATGAAAGTGTGGAATATAGCAATGTTCAGACTGGGGTATCCACTACCGCTTTTAACAGGAATTAAAAAGCCTTTAATTGTAAGTAAAGGGGACAAAACAAATCATGAAAGTGTAGTGCAAAGGTGATTTATATTACAATCTCCAAGTGTTTAAATATCCCTTTAATGCCCATTCAAGTTAATTACAGGTTACTAGTTTTAGGTTATTATAAATATTCTGGAAAGCAAAATAATTAGAAAAGGAAGCATTTGAGAATCCTTCAACATTTTGTCCAAATATGGGTGTAATGTGTCTGAAGTATATAACCGATTGTGAGAAAACTGGCCTTATAGACTGAAATGGGTGAATTATTCTCTAGGAACAATTAACAGTGCAGTCACAAAAACCACTACAGATTCTGACAGAGGACAGCTGAGCACCTTTATCTTTATCAGCTTCAACAAAGTCATAAAATTCACAGTATACTTTAGTTTTGCATTCTTAGGGCCTGATATTCAAAAGCTTTCCGCACAGACAAGATGATCTAAGACATCTCTTTAGTACAGAGAGGTCCCTAAACAAATGTAAGAAACACAATTTTTTATTTGAAAGATATTTATCTCACTATGCAGGGTTCTTGATGTGAAGGAGAGACACCCACATTACAAAATAAGGTCTACAACAATCCCTAAGACTTTGCATGATTTCTCTCCATGCTGGCGAACGTTAGAATATCAGGCCCTTAGACACAAGAATTGGGGTTAAAGGGATATTAAACACTAAATACATTTCATGCACTTCCTGTAATTATGGATGTTGCCATTTTGGAACCTAGATTACACTGCAAGCAACTGATGGAGAGTTGCTGCACATGTGCAAACACTTCAGCACTGGAATGCATTGAAAGTTAGATTTCAACATGGCAGTACCATATCTAAGGGAGATATGAAATATTGAACAAACATAGTGTGGTTTAAATTAAATTAGACGTGCATTTGTGCACTTCGGGTGCTAACGTATGTGGAATACGGCATCCTCAAGCTGCATTGAGTTCTTTTCAGAGCCGGATTTATTATTTTGAAAGTGCAACACCCTGAGATATGGATTTGCACAGATTTGTGCTGCACTTGACAATAATAAAACCAGTTCCAAAAAGAGTTTAATGTGGCTTGCGGCCGCCTTATTCTGCATTTGTTAGCTCCCGAGGTGCACAAATGCACATATCTAGAATTAATTCACCCTAAAGCCAAATATTCAGAATATGTAGAAAACCCAAAGCAATTGTCAAAAAGGCTGAGCATTGTGAAGAAACCTGAAAGAGCTTGCTTGCAGAGCAATATATTTGTAGGTTCAAATGTGTAGTAGAAGTGCATTCGGCTCTGGAGTGGACTTAAACAATGTGTTTATTAACCCTTTGCTTCTCTGTAAGCAATAGTACAACAATATTTTATTACTTTTTTTTTTTATTCAAAACCGTTAAAATATGGGAAAAAATTAAAAATGGAACAAAATTGGCAATATAATGGTCATCTGCTGTTTCTTCTATACATTCTGGACAAGGATAAGGATGGATACTAAAAAATTAGGTTAACTGGTGCCAGGAGAGGAATAATTCTCTGTCGTCATTAACAGACTGGCATAGCACAAACAAGTCAGTGAATAAATGATTAATTTCCTTCTACTTGCAGCCAACATAATTGTAAGTGTCTCAAAGGACAAAGAGGCAAAAGGTGATTGTAGACTCACGGAAATACAGTAAAAAAGAATAATGCAGCCTATTTCACAACAACTCTTGCTTCCTGCAGATTAACTCAGGATGAAACTTGCATATACTCATCTAATGTTATCATGAAGGAAATATACCAGGTGCTTTATACAGAGAGATAATCAAAAGAAGGTCAACATAGTATTACCTAGAAGTATTAGAACACAGTTGACTGAACTACACATTGGCTTAGATTCAATAAAACAAGTTTGTAAACCGAATATTTTATGGAAAAACTCGCCTCAATGTCACAGCTTAGAAAATGTCAAATTTAAAGAGATTTGTACCCTCCTACCCTTGCCACAGCCGTTATGATCAATGGAGCCACATCTATCCCATAACTGTTTACTGCTCGGAGCAAAACACGCTGCACTGTGAAGGATGAAGGATCCCAAAAACGCCTTCAATTTACACAGAACAAGGAAGCACAATGAGATAGTGTCAGGTTTTTTTCTCACCTTTTAATCAGATCACTTTTTAGCAATATATAGAAAACTATTTTCTAAACCATTATTAGCGTAATGGGATAAGTGGGAGATTGGTCTCTACTAAGATTAATTTGATTGTGGGAACCACATCAGGGGAATAATGTTATTGAGACCACAGTAACTGAACTACCATATGATTGAGAATATTTCCAATAGATTTTTAGATAATGACATTTTTGTAGTATTTTCTAAGCAAAACATAGTGTAGTGGTTTAATTTATGACAACAGGGTATTGTTTTTTTTTTCCTGTTTCAGTCCATTTTATATTAATTGGAATAAAAAATATGATTTATTTATACATTGTGAAGTAAAAAAGTCATAACATGCATTGTACTATTTAATATTCTTGTGTAGGCTATTATCTGTGGCTCAGTTATTGTATTGTAATAATACAATTCAGGCTTATACCTATGCAAAACAGATCTTTCCATATTACAAGGTAATACCTGAGGAATCTAATATCACCAACACATTTTTGTGGCACACTTGCACTTTAGTTTTCTTTTGAACTACACATTAACTTATTAACTTGCGGAAAAACTTGCCTCATCGTCATAGCTTGGAAACTGCCCAATTTAAAGAGATTTGTACCTTCCTCCCTTGTCAGAGCTTTAAGGTGAGCTCCATTATGATCAATGGAATCACACCTATATCATAACTGTTCACTTCTTGGCGCATAGAACACTGTGAAAGATGGCCAACCCCTGGAAACATCTTTTGTTCTATCCAGCGAGACTACTTTACTATCACAAACCATTTTGCAAATGTGTTTTCTAATTGTTGTGGTTGTAATAATTTGTTTTTACACACTGCTAATGGTTCTCGTTTCATATGTGAAATCTCATGTACTGGACATCTCATGGGATATATATTTACTGCAGGAAAGCTAAAGAAATGCTGGACAAGATAGGTGATGTGATGCTCAACTAATATAGAACATTACCATGTGTTTACAACAAGGTTCCTCTGCAACTTACAAGCCTTTAAGAATCTTGCCACTGAATAGTAAATAAATACTCTTTTCTAGCCAAGAAGAAAAGACTGCGAGTGCAATGAAGTACATATACCAAAACATATTAAGTGCATTACACAGCTGCTTTTACAGGCAAGGAATATTGTGTATTCATAGTTGAAAAGCTTAACGTCATTTCTACTTTAAGTTTGCTAGTGAAGGAACCATTATCATATATGGATGCTTGGGATTACAAAAAACAAACAAACTACAAAGTAGTAGTAGTGGTATGTGTGGTAAGGTCACATGACGGCTCAGTTTTAAGAGATAGTAAATGTATTATGTATGCCGGACTTTCACTACAAATGAGGGCTGGGACAAAACCAAGATCTTGTAGTTCTGCAGGAAAAAGTAGGCCAAGGCCATTTCCAGACCTTAAAAATGACAGGGCTGATTATTTAGTGGACTGAAATACAGGACTGGCTGAAAAGGATGGACAACTCATTATTTCAAGGGAACACATACATTCAGTATAGTACTTACTTAAGCCAGGACATTTTTCATCACCTGTCCTATCCAGATAAGATAATATGTAAGATAATATGTATGTATAACCTAGCGGCTAAATCTGATGAATGTATGCATGCATTTGTTAGCAAATCTGTATTGTTTTATACTCTTGAGTATTCTCCAATAGTTCTTGGACTGCCATTAAATGATTTCTATTACAATTTGCTTTTTATTGTGTGGTATTAAAGGGATACTGGTAAATGGAAATTTACATATTACTTGAGTATTATAAAATGGTACCCCAAGACCTTCTAAATTACTACCATGACCAAAATAAAACAAAAAACAAATACTGGGTAAATAAATACCAAAGACTGCTACCTTCTGAAGGTGATGAATACTAAAGTTCCTATTTTCAGTGCATGAGTCTAGAGAACACAAATAAATAAAGGATATTTCTAAATAAAACCAAGGCAAACTTCTGAGTCTCTTTAGCAATATTTTTTTATGAATTTGATTAAACATTAGCTGAAAGTATACACTTTATAACATGAAATCTTAGGCTATTACCCAGTTATTTTCTCTAATATTATATTGCTGAGCAACACATTTTCCTCATTTTGTTGGGGATGTTCAAATACATCACAGGAGAAACAATAACCTGCGGCCATACAAAAGCTTTAAAACCTCACTTCTCTGAAAGCCTCCTGACGATTCAATAAAAAGATCAAAACAGAGCACAAAGCTTTAAAGGCATACATTATTTTTATGGCGTCAACTCTGTTGTACATTCTATAGCAGTAAAGTTATAGTATAGATGTTCCCACCTGTTATCATTCATCTGAGTATATCTAGGCTGTGGATCTGGATCCTGGTCATTGACATCATAGCTGGCTGCTGGATCCTAAATAAATACCATCACACAAAGACAAAAACAATACAGTGATCATCAATTACTGTGACATAATAACACATTACTTCCTCTTATCTATTCTATCCAGCTCATTTTTTTTTTTTTTTGCAGATGGGTGTAAAAGAATCAAGTTATCCTACCGCATTCAGTTTTACATCAACCTAATGGCTTCTTTCTAATAAATTTCAAGTGCACTGCGGCAAGTGCATCTCTAAAACTGTCCGTGGCAGCGGAGATCAATAATCAATCCTTTTTTTTTCCCATGGAGCAAATGAATGCCTAACCACACATTATTGAGCTGTTCATTAAATACACATGCTGAGAAAATAAATTACAATAAAAAAATCTTCCAAATGTCTATTTACTAGAATAGGTCAAAGTAACTATAAAAACAATTTCACAGTACAAGCCAAGAGAATAAGCCTTTTCTGTTTAAACGATTCAGTATTTGTGACCAGTGTTTATTGTACACATACTACAGGGAAATAAAAGCACTTGCTATTACCTACTAAGCATAAAAAACACTCAACTAGATAGTTCAATTGGACTAAACAAAAAACAAGCAAACAATCTACATTTTTTATACTTAGTGGATTACCTTCTACAGTGAGGCCGATACAGAATTTTACATAGTTTTCTGTCATTTAAGAAAGATCAACAAAGCCAAAGGTTCTCATAGGATTAAACTATTTGTAGGAATAATGATGTGGCATTTTCCTATTGGACAGCATTAGAACAAAATTTAAACTTAAAAAGGGGGAAATGTGGCTACAGAACTATGGTTGAGATTGCATAAAATACCAATATATTGAATGTTTAAAATACATAGGAAAGTTAAAAAAATTAAGATACCAATACAATGGTTTTATAATGTCCTTGTACAAAAATGAAGCAGACCATTTAAAAGTGAAATTAAACATTCCACTGTTCTAGTTTTACATATACTAATGGTCTTCACTAGATCTATTTCTAACAAAGTGGCAATTTAATGTATGTGACATTGACTCTCTCAATACTTTTTTTGCAAAGAGGGGATTGGTTTTAAGCTATGAAGAGAAAAGCTTGCAACTTACATAATTGCCTTGAAGGTCAGGGTGATTTTTCTCAATTCCATCATCCAAAATGGAGACCACAATGCTTTTTCCGGTGTAACCTTGTTCCCAAGCTTCTTTTACATGCAGGTCATGTCTATTTGAATCATACTGAAAAGTAAAAGAAGCAGATATATCACCTTAAACAGAATGAGGAAAATATAGATAAAACAAAAGAATAACATAAGTGTAAGCGGAAGTAAAATGTAACCAATTTGAATACTTTGTTTACATATCTTGAACTAAAGCTTCCACCTAAACATAGTTAGAGCAATATAATCTACAATGTTAACAGGAATTTCTTTTAAAGGGATATGAAACTCAAATAATTTTCTTTTATGATTCAGACAGAGCAAACCATTTCAAAAAAGTTTCCAATTTACTTATATTATCAAATTTGCTTCGTTCCCATGATATTCTGAGTTTAAGAGATACCTAGGTAGGCATCTAGAGCACTAAATGGCAGGAAATAGTGCTGTCATTTAGTGCTCTTGCAAATGGGTAACATTCTTGCAACACTGCTACATATAGTGCTCTACAAATGGTCTGAAACCTAAGCATACGTCCCTGCTTTTCAACAAACATACCAAGAGAATGAAGAAAAAATTATAATAGAAGTAAATTGGGAAGCGGTTTAAAAAATAGCATATTCTGAATCATTAAATAATTATTTGGGATTCATCCATACTTGTGGGATATTCTCCTTCCCTACAGCAAGTGGCAAAGAGAGCACCCACAGCAGAGCTGTCTATATAGCTCCTCCCTTAGCTCCACCCCCCAGTCATTCGACCGAAGGCTAGGAAGAAAAAGGAGAAACTATAGGGTGCAGTGGTGACTGAAGTTTTTTAAATAAAAATATATTGCCTGTCTTAATAAACAGGACGGGCTGTGGACTCGATACATCACAAGAGAAATAAATTTATCAGGTAAGCATAAAACAGAATTTATGTTTACCTGATAAATTACTTTCTCCAACGGTGTGTCCGGTCCACGGCGTCATCCTTACTTGTGGGATATTCTCTTCCCCAACAGGAAATGGCAAAGAGCCCAGCAAAGCTGGTCACATGATCCCTCCTAGGCTCCGCCTACCCCAGTCATTCGACCGACGTTAAGGAGGAATATTTGCATAGGAGAAACCATATGGTACCGTGGTGACTGTAGTTAAAGAAAATAAATTATCAGACCTGATTAAAAAAACCAGGGCGGGCCGTGGACCGGACACACCGTTGGAGAAAGTAATTTATCAGGTAAACATAAATTCTGTTTTCTCCAACATAGGTGTGTCCGGTCCACGGCGTCATCCTTACTTGTGGGAACCAATACCAAAGCTTTAGGACACGGATGAAGGGAGGGAGCAAATCAGGTCACCTAAATGGAAGGCACCACGGCTTGCAAAACCTTTCTCCCAAAAATAGCCTCAGAAGAAGCAAAAGTATCAAACTTGTAAAATTTGGTAAAAGTGTGCAGTGAAGACCAAGTCGCTGCCCTACATATCTGATCCACAGAAGCCTCGTTCTTGAAGGCCCATGTGGAAGCCACAGCCCTAGTGGAATGAGCCGTGATTCTTTCGGGAGGCTGCCGTCCGGCAGACTCGTAAGCCAATCTGATGATGCTTTTAATCCAAAAAGAGAGAGAGGTAGAAGTTGCTTTTTGACCTCTCCTTTTACCGGAATAAACAACAAACAAGGAAGATGTTTGTCTAAAATCCTTTGTAGCATCTAAATAGAATTTTAGAGCGCGAACAACATCCAAATTGTGCAACAAACGTTCCTTCTTTGAAACTAGTTTCGGACACAGAGAAGGTACGATAATCTCCTGGTTAATGTTTTTGTTAGAAACAACTTTTGGAAGAAAACCAGGTTTAGTACGTAAAACCACCTTATCTGCATGGAACACCAGATAAGGAGGAGAACACTGCAGAGCAGATAATTCTGAAACTCTTCTAGCAGAAGAAATTGCAACTAAAAACAAAACTTTCCAAGATAATAACTTAATATCAACGGAATGTAAGGGTTCAAACGGAACCCCCTGAAGAACTGAAAGAACTAAGTTGAGACTCCAAGGAGGAGTCAAAGGTTTGTAAACAGGCTTAATTCTAACCAGAGCCTGAACAAAGGCTTGAACATCTGGCACAGCTGCCAGCTTTTTGTGAAGTAACACAGACAAGGCAGAAATCTGTCCCTTCAGGGAACTAGCAGATAATCCTTTTTCCAATCCTTCTTGAAGGAAGGATAGAATCTTAGGAATCTTAACCTTGTCCCAAGGGAATCCTTTAGATTCACACCAACAGATATATTTTTTCCAAATTTTGTGGTAAATCTTTCTAGTTACAGGCTTTCTGGCCTGAACAAGAGTATCGATAACAGAATCTGAGAACCCTCGCTTCGATAAGATCAAGCGTTCAATCTCCAAGCAGTCAGCTGGAGTGAAACCAGATTCGGATGTTCGAACGGACCCTGAACAAGAAGGTCTCGTCTCAAAGGTAGCTTCCAAGGTGGAGCCGATGACATATTCACCAGATCTGCATACCAAGTCCTGCGTGGCCACGCAGGAGCTATCAAGATCACCGACGCCCTCTCCTGATTGATCCTGGCTACCAGCCTGGGGATGAGAGGAAACGGCGGGAACACATAAGCTAGTTTGAAGGTCCAAGGTGCTACTAGTGCATCCACTAGAGCCGCCTTGGGATCCCTGGATCTGGACCCGTAGCAAGGAACTTTGAAGTTCTGACGAGAGGCCATCAGATCCATGTCTGGAATGCCCCACAGCTGAGTGACTTGGGCAAAGATTTCCGGATGGAGTTCCCACTCCCCCGGATGCAATGTCTGACGACTCAGAAAATCCGCTTCCCAATTTTCCACTCCTGGGATGTGGATAGCAGACAGGTGGCAGGAGTGAGACTCCGCCCATAGAATGATTTTGGTCACTTCTTCCATCGCTAGGGAACTCCTTGTTCCCCCCTGATGGTTGATGTACGCAACAGTTGTCATGTTGTCTGATTGAAACCGTATGAACTTGGCCCTCGCTAGCTGAGGCCAAGCCTTGAGAGCATTGAATATCGCTCTCAGTTCCAGAATATTTATCGGTAGAAGAGATTCTTCCCGAGACCAAAGACCCTGAGCTTTCAGGGATCCCCAGACCGCGCCCCAGCCCATCAGACTGGCGTCGGTCGTGACGATGACCCACTCCGGTCTGCGGAATGTCATCCCTTGTGACAGGTTGTCCAGGGACAGCCACCAACGGAGTGAGTCTCTGGTCCTCTGATTTACTTGTATCTTCGGAGACAAGTCTGTATAGTCCCCATTCCACTGACTGAGCATGCACAGTTGTAATGGTCTTAGATGAATGCGCGCAAAAGGAACTATGTCCATTGCCGCTACCATCAAACCGATCACTTCCATGCACTGCGCTATGGAAGGAAGAGGAACGGAATGAAGTATCCGACAAGAGTCTAGAAGTTTCGTTTTTCTGGCCTCTGTCAGAAAAATCCTCATTTCTAAGGAGTCTATTATTGTTCCCAAGAAGGGAACCCTTGTTGACGGAGATAGAGAACTCTTTTCCACGTTCACTTTCCATCCGTGAGATCTGAGAAAGGCCAGGACAATGTCCGTGTGAGCCTTTGCTTGAGGAAGGGACGACGCTTGAATCAGAATGTCGTCCAAGTAAGGTACTACAGCAATGCCCCTTGGTCTTAGCACAGCTAGAAGGGACCCTAGTACCTTTGTGAAAATCCTTGGAGCAGTGGCTAATCCGAAAGGAAGCGCCACGAACTGGTAATGCTTGACCAGGAATGCGAACCTTAGGAACCGATGATGTTCCTTGTGGATAGGAATATGTAGATACGCATCCTTTAAATCCACTGTGGTCATGAATTGACCTTCCTGGATGGAAGGAAGAATAGTTCGAATGGTTTCCATCTTGAACGATGGAACCTTGAGAAACTTGTTTAAGATCTTGAGATCTAAGATTGGTCTGAACGTTCCCTCTTTTTTGGGAACTATGAACAGATTGGAGTAGAACCCCATCCCTTGTTCTCTTAATGGAACAGGATGAATCACTCCCATTTTTAACAGGTCTTCTACACAATGTAAGAATGCCTGTCTTTTTATGTGGTCTGAAGACAACTGAGACCTGTGGAACCTCCCCCTTGGGGGAAGCCCCTTGAATTCCAGAAGATAACCTTGGGAGACTATTTCTAGCGCCCAAGGATCCATAACATCTCTTGCCCAAGCCTGAGCGAAGAGAGAGAGTCTGCCCCCCACCAGATCCGGTCCCGGATCGGGGGCCAACATTTCATGCTGTCTTGGTAGCAGTGGCAGGTTTCTTGGCCTGCTTTCCCTTGTTCCAGCCTTGCATTGGTCTCCAAGCTGGCTTGGCTTGAGAAGTATTACCCTCTTGCTTAGAGGACGTAGCACTTTGGGCTGGTCCATTTCTACGAAAGGGACGAAAATTAGGTTTATTTTTTGCCTTGAAAGGCCGATCCTGAGGAAGGGCGTGGCCCTTACCCCCAGTGATATCAGAGATAATCTCTTTCAAGTCAGGGCCAAACAGCGTTTTCCCCTTGAAAGGAATGTTAAGTAGCTTGTTCTTGGAAGACGCATCAGCTGACCAAGATTTCAACCAAAGCGCTCTGCGCGCCACAATAGCAAACCCAGAATTCTTAGCCGCTAACCTAGCCAATTGCAAAGTGGCGTCTAGGGTGAAAGAATTAGCCAATTTGAGAGCATTGATTCTGTCCATAATCTCCTCATAAGGAGGAGAATCACTATCGACCGCCTTTATCAGCTCATCGAACCAGAAACATGCGGCTGTAGCTACAGGGACAATGCATGAAATTGGTTGTAGAAGGTAACCCTGCTGAACAAACATCTTTTTAAGTAAACCTTCTAATTTTTTATCCATAGGATCTTTGAAAGCACAACTATCCTCTATGGGTATAGTGGTGCGTTTGTTTAAAGTGGAAACCGCTCCCTCGACCTTGGGGACTGTCTGCCATAAGTCCTTTCTGGGGTCGACCATAGGAAACAATTTTTTAAATATGGGGGGAGGGACGAAAGGAATACCGGGCCTTTCCCATTCTTTATGAACAATGTCCGCCACCCGCTTGGGTATAGGAAAAGCTTCTGGGAGCCCCGGGACCTCTAGGAACTTGTCCATTTTACATAGTTTCTCTGGGATGACCAACTTGTCACAATCATCCAGAGTGGATAATACCTCCTTAAGCAGAATGCGGAGATGTTCCAACTTAAATTTAAACGTAATCACATCAGGTTCAGCTTGTTGAGAAATGTTCCCTGAATCAGTAATTTCTCCCTCAGACAAAACCTCCCTGGCCCCATCAGACTGGGTTAGGGGCCCTTCAGAACCATTATTATCAGCGTCGTCATGCTCTTCAGTATCTAAAACAGAGCAGTCGCGCTTACGCTGATAAGTGTTCATTTTGGCTAAAATGTTTTTGACAGAATTATCCATTACAGCCGTTAATTGTTGCATAGTAAGGAGTATTGGCGCGCTAGATGTACTAGGGGCCTCCTGAGTGGGCAAGACTCGTGTAGACGAAGGAGGGAATGATGCAGTACCATGCTTACTCCCCTCACTTGAGGAATCATCTTGGGCATCATTGTCATTGTCACATAAATCACATTTATTTAAATGAATAGGAATTCTGGCTTTTCCACATTCAGAACACAGTCTATCTGGTAGTTCAGACATGTTAAACAGGCATAAACTTGATAACAAAGTACAAAAAACGTTTTAAAATAAAACCGTTACTGTCACTTTAAATTTTAAACTGAACACACTTTATTACTGCAATTGCGAAAAAACATGAAGGAATTGTTCAAAATTCACCAAATTTTCACCACAGTGTCTTAAAGCCTTAAAAGTATTGCACACCAAATTTGGAAGCTTTAACCCTTAAAATAACGGAACCGGAGCCGTTTTTAACTTTAACCCCTTTACAGTCCCTGGTATCTGCTTTGCTGAGACCCAACCAAGCCCAAAGGGGAATACGATACCAAATGACGCCTTCAGAAAGTCTTTTCTAAGTATCAGAGCTCCTCTCACATGCGACTGCATGTCATGCCTCTCAAAAACAAGTGCGCAACACCGGCGCGAAAATGAGGCTCTGCCTATGATTTGGGAAAGCCCCTAAAGAATAAGGTGTCTAAAACAGTGCCTGCCGATATTATTATATCAAAATACCCAGAATAAATGATTCCTCAAGGCTAAATATGTGTTAATAATGAATCGATTTAGCCCAGAAAAAGTCTACAGTCTTAATAAGCCCTTGTGAAGCCCTTATTTACGATCTTAATAAACATGGCTTACCGGATCCCATAGGGAAAATGACAGCTTCCAGCATTACATCGTCTTGTTAGAATGTGTCATACCTCAAGCAGCAAGAGACTGCTCACTGTTCCCCCAACTGAAGTTAATTGCTCTCAACAGTCCTGTGTGGAACAGCCATGGATTTTAGTGACGGTTGCTAAAATCATTTTCCTCATACAAACAGAAATCTTCATCTCTTTTCTGTTTCTGAGTAAATAGTACATACCAGCACTATTTCAAAATAACAAACTCTTGATTGAATAATAAAAACTACAGTTAAACACTAAAAAACTCTAAGCCATCTCCGTGGAGATGTTGCCTGTACAACGGCAAAGAGAATGACTGGGGTAGGCGGAGCCTAGGAGGGATCATGTGACCAGCTTTGCTGGGCTCTTTGCCATTTCCTGTTGGGGAAGAGAATATCCCACAAGTAAGGATGACGCCGTGGACCGGACACACCTATGTTGGAGAAATTATGTTTACTCTTGTACGATGTATCGAGTCCACGGATTCATCCATACTTGTGGGATACCAATACCAAAGCTTTAGGACACGGATGAAGGGAGGGACAAGACAGGGACCTTAAACGGAAGGCACCACTGCTTGTAGAACCTGTCTCCCAAAAATAGCCTCCGAAGAAGCAAAAGTATAGAATTTGTAAAATCTGGAAAAAGTATGAAGCGAAGACCAAGTCGCCGCCTTACAAATCTGTTCAACAGAAGCCTCATTTTTAAAAGCTCATGTGGAAGCCACTGCTCTAGTAGAATGAGCAGTAATTCTTTCAGGAGGCTGCTGGCCAGCAGTCTTATATGCCAAACAGATGATGCTTTTCAGCCAAAAAGAAAGAGGTAGCCGTAGCCTTTTGACCTCTCCGTTTACCAGAATAAACAACAAACAATGAAGATGTTTGATGGAAATCTTTAGTTGCTTGTAAGTAGAACTTTAAAGCACGAACCACATCAAGATTGTGCAACAGACGTTCCTTCTTTGATGAAGGATTAGGACACAGTGAAGGAACAACAATCTCCTGATTGATATTCCTATTAGAAACAACCTTAGGAAGAAACCCAGGTTTGTTCCGCAAAACCACCTTATCTGCATGGAAAACAAGGTAAGGTGAGTCACACTGTAAAGCAGATAAGAAGAACTTTAACAACTAAGTTTAGGCTCCATGGTGGAGCAACAGGTTTAAATACAGGCTTGATCCTGACCAAGGCCTGACTAAATGCTTGAACGTCTGGGACATCTGCCAGACGTTTGTGTAAAAGAATAGACTAAGCAGATATTTGTCCTTTTAACGAACTAGCTTATAAATTCTTCTCCAATCCTTCTTGAAGAAAATAAAATATTCTAGGAATCCTAATCTTACTCCATGAGTAACCCTTGGATTCACACCAATAAAAATATTTGCGCCAAATCTTATGATAAATCTTCCTGGTGACAGGCTTTCTAGCTTGAATCAGGGTATCAATGACCGACTCAGAGAAACCACACTTTGATAGAATCAGGCGTTCAATCTCCAAGCAGTCAAACGCAGAGAAATTAGATTTGGATTTGTGAATGGACCTTGGATTAGAAGGTCCTGCCTCATTGGCAGAGACCACGGTGGAACCGATGACATGTCCACTATGTCTGCATACCAAGTCCTGCGTGGCCACGCAGGTGCTATCAGAATCACCAAAGCCCTCTCCCGCTTGATTCTGGCAACCAAACGTGGGAGGAGAGGAAACGGTGGAAATACATAGGCCAGATCTAAGGACCAGGGAACTGCTAGAGCATCTATCGCTAATACCTCCCTGAGCAATAAGCGGAGGTGTTCAAGCTTAAATTTAAAGGCCGTCATATCAGAATCTGTCTGAGGGAGCATCTTTCCTGAATCTGAAATTTCTCCCTCAGATAACAAATCCCTTACCCCTACTTCAGAACATTGTGAGGGAATATCGGATACGGCTACTAAAGCGTCAGACGGCTCAGCATTTGTTCTTAACCCAGAGCTGTCACGCTTTCCTTGTAAACCAGGCAGTTTAGATAAAACCTCTATGAGGGTTGTATTCATAACTGTGGCCATGTCTTGTAAAGTAAACTAATTTGACGCACTAGAGGTACTTGGCGTCACTTGTACGGGCGTTACTGGTTGTGACACTTGGGGAGAGCTAGATGGCAAACCCTCATTCTCTTCTGTCTGAGAATCATCTATTGTAATACTTTTAAGTGCTAAAATATGCTCTTTATAATTTATAGACATATCAGTGCAAGTGGGACACATTCTAAGAGGGGGTTCCACAATGGCTTCTAAACACATTGAACAAGGATTTTCCTTGGTGTCAGACATGTTAAACAGGCTAGTAATGTAACAAGCAAGCTTGGAAAACACTTTGCTCAAAGCAAATAACACTTAGAAAAAAACAGTACTGTGCCTTTAAGAGAAAAAAAGCTGCACAAACTCTGCAAAACAGTGTAAAAAAGCAGTAAACTCAATTAAATTTTTACAGTAGCATCATAAAGCCTTAGTAACTTTGCACAGCTATGCAAATAAACAATTAACCTCTTAATGTAAAAACCGGATTGACCAAACGTCAAAAACTGTTAAAAAAACGTTCAGCACCTTGCCACAGCTCTGCTGTGGCACCTATCTGCCCTTTAGGGATGATTTGTGGGGAAAAAAACTTCTTTACAGCCCTCAAACACAGTAGGAACCTCTGGAGAAGCAGCTGGATGTCTCTGAGGAAAAGAAACTGCACAACTGAGGCCCCTCCCACCTCACTCGATGTTATGGGACCTAAAAGAAACACAACAGAGTTTCTTAAACTAGCCATGTGGGTTAATAACCCTTAAACAAGCCACAATGACCCCTTAAAGTCCCTAAAAAAAAAAAAGTTATATTTGCATTTTTTATAAATAAACAAAAACGTTTTTTTCCTATCAGTGTCACCAGTAACTAATGAGCCCTTTATGCAAGCTGGGATTCCTACTAAGTGTCGGAATACAGCGTACCCTTCCCTCATGGGGATACTGTCAGCCTTATCTAGAATTATCACAGTCTGTCTAGAAAAAAATAGAATGAACATACCTCAATGCAGTTTAGCCTGCAAACTGTTCCCCCAACTGAAGTTTTCCTGTACTCTTCAGCCCTTGTGAGAACAGCAGTGGATCTTAGTTACAAAGTGCTAAGATCATAATCCTCCTTGCAGAAATCTTCATCCCTTTTCTGCCAGAGAGTGAATAGTACACACCGGTACCATTTAAAATAAACTTTTGCTTGAGAAAATAAAAACTAACATTTTTGTCACCACACTCACTTTACCCTTCCTAGTTACTTAGAGTAGGCAAAGAGAATGACTGGGGGGTGGAGCTAAGGGAGGAGCTATATAGACAGCTCTGCTGTGGGTGCTCTCTTTGCCACTTCCTGTAGGGAAGGAGAATATCCCACAAGTATGGATGAATCCGTGGACTCGATGCATCTTACAAGAGAAATAACTTTTAATACAAGCGTGGAAAAGTGTTTCACTTTAAGGAATCATTTGCATATCAAATGTGGACACCATGAAAGAAATGACTATCAGGTAAGCATAAATTATTCTTTCATATAGGTGGTGAGAATCCATGATCCCTTATTTATGGGAACTAATACCCAAGCTGTGGCAGTCCAAAAGTAATAAAGCAAGGGATTTAAAAAACAAAACAATACAATTTTTCACTGAGAAAATGAATCCACAGCCCCAAATATGGACCGTTCTACCAAAGGCTGCTTCAGAGGAAGCAAAACCATCAAAATGGTAAAATTTTGTTAAAGTATGCAAAGAAGACCAAGTAGCTGCCATGCAAATTTGATCAAATAAAGTCTTATTCTTGAAAGCCCAATAAGTGGAAACTGACCTAGTAGAATGAGTCGTAATCTGCTGTGGCAGAGGCTAATCTTTCTCCAAATAAGTTCTGTGAATCAAAAGTTTTAACCAAGAGGCAAAAAGAAATAGCCAAAGCCTTCTGACCTTTCCTAGATCCAGAGAAAAGAACAAATAAACTAGTGGTCTAAAATTAGCATAAACAGGTACTCTTCTGGTTCAAAGTTTACACCGCTTAATGGAATTGAGCAACGTGTTAAGCTGTGTAAACTTTGAACCAGAAGAGTACCTGTAGGAGCAGGAAGGGGAAATACAAACGGTCTGTGTGTTTGGTATAGGCTGAACACACTTCAAAGAATCACCTGAGTTCTATATAAAGGCTCTTTAAAAGAAAAGTAACTCACAAGTTCTAGGGACATTCTACCACTACAGCCATGTTAGCCGTTTGATGCCTTATATTTCAAGCCGTTTTTGGACGTTTGGACTTATCTAAAGCAGGAGCAAAAAAGACCCGGTATAAGTACTAAAATACACCTTTTCTTTAAACTCTTTACCGTCTGTAATTGGGATCCCTTGTCTCCTTTTGCTTCTTTTGAGGCTCTGGATTAAACTCCGCTATACCATATCCCTCAAGACTTGTTTGCCTAGTTGTATCAAATTCTCTGTGTAACTATAACTTAGATTCTCTGCGTAGCTATAATTTTAAGTGCATATTGTAATGACTGTAATATGTCTGTGTTTTTAGCTAATTGATTCTATTCCGGAAGTTTTCTTGTATTTAATGTAATAAATCGAATTTTTCTTTATTGTATTTTTTTATAGGAGATATATATATATATATATATATATATATATATATTCAACAATTTTTTAACCTTAATAATTGAATGCTACACAAAAAATAGATTATAGGGACTTAAACTGTTTAGCAGGTTACCTATAGGTGGATAGAGAAACCTCCTATTTTTAACCAGCACTCCTTTTTTTGTTTGAATGTTTAGCTGTTTTTGATCTTTTTCTCTATATCTGTTTGTAGAGGGAGCTCAGTGTTTTTCAGTTGCGCAAATAACCCTTGCTGGTTTGTTTTTAAAATATTTGTTTTACCGAAGAGGAAGATGCAACGGAGGGAAACTGGACATTTGAAACAGATCTGCATACCAAATCCTGCGAGGCCATGTTGGGGCAATTAGAATTACAAACAACTTCCCTAGCCTTTTCTTGGAAATCACTCTGGAAAGAAGAACCAGAGGAGGAAACAGATAAGCAGGCTGAAATCACCAACAAACTAATAGAGCATCCACTACTTCTGCCGTGCAAAGTACCTGGGAAATTTGTTGTTCAAACGAGAGGCTATCAGATCTATTTCTAGGAGACCCCAAAAATTCACAATCTGATTGAACACATCCTGATGAAGAGACCACTCCCCTGGAAGTACTGTCTTCAAAAGACTTGTAGTACGTTTAGCTAGAGTGGAAATGGCCCCATTCACTTCAAGACCATTTCTGGATTAGCAGCAGGTAAAGTTAACTTTGTAAACCTTGAAGAAGGATTAAAGGGACACTGAACCCAAATTTTTTCTTTTGTGATTCAGATAGAGCATGACATTTTAAGCAACTTTCTAATTCACTCCTATTATCAAATTGTCTTCATTCTCTTGGTATCTTTATTTGAAATGCAAGAATGTAAGTTTATATGCCGGCCCATTTTTGGTGAACAACCTGAGTTCTTGCTGATTGGTGGATAAATTCATCCACCAATTAAAAATTGCTGTCCAGAGTTCTGAATAAAAAAAAAAGCTTAGATGCCTTCTTTTTCAAATAAAGATAGCAAGAGAACGAACAAAAAATTATAATAGGAGTGAATTAGAAAGTTGCTTAAAATTGCCTGCTCTATCTGAATCATGAAAGAAAAAATTGGGTTCAGCGTCCCTTTAAAAAGACACATCAGGTTTAGACTATTACCTAGCAATCATATCAAAGACAGCATGAGGACAAGGAAAAACTTCAGGGAGATTAACAATTTTTATTTAAAACAATTACAAGTTTTATCATCATATGAATTAGGATCTTTATTCCATAAAGTGAATAAGATCTCTTTTAAAAGAGAATGAATGTATTCAACTTTAAATAAAAAAGAGGAAATGTCAGGTTATACTTCAGATGAGGAACCCTCATCCCCAGAGGAAACTTCACCATCTGAAGATACCACAATATTTCTGGGATCGGG